>NW_017306227.1:0-1544 GCF_001642055.1 Alternaria alternata | reverse complement strand
TATCCTTTATACCTATTGCAATCTATTCCTGCTATCCTGTCTATCCTAAGTGCATAGGATGTTTGTGATAGCTCCGCTATCCTAAGTAGTTCTGCTATTCTAGATAGTTAGCCTTAGCAGGATGTCGGTTACATAATCTAGGCCCCGCCTTTAATTATTAAGCCTTTATTGTAGCTTCCTAATAGTCTTCTTTTATGCGACCCGCATAAAGAAGCAATTCTTTATTACCTTGTAACATTACCCCTCCTCTTAGGCGTATTGTCCTAATACCCTAGATTATTATTTTCTTACGCCTAGTCTAGCGGCGGCGGTAGAGGTTTAGGTGTTCCTGTAGTATTATAACCTCTCTTCTTTTCTTTCCTTACTTCTCCTAACTATGCCTAAGGTTCTGTCTTCCTGCTGTTCTCGCCTCTAGAGTTTAACTCTTAAGTGTCGCGCCTGTGCTAACTATATAAAAGAGCAGGGTCTAGAGATAGCTTTCTGTTATAAGCGCTGCAAAGAGAAGAACCTTTGCTGTTTTATAGATACCGCAACAAGTTGCTATGCTAGTTATATTTTAGTAAAGGCTAAGTGTAGCCTGTTTATTTCTAAAGAAGAGTAGGAGAAGGTTTAGCAGGAGAAATAGAAGAAGCGTCTTAAAGTTGCGCGTTTAAAAGCTTAGCTAGCTTAGAGCAAACTTAAACTCCTAGAGGCTAAGGCGCAAGAGCAGTTATTTACTAATTAAAACCTCGCTATTTTAAATCTTTAGGATCGTGCGAAAGAGCAAGCTAAGGGGAACTCTGCCTTAGGTACAGACTTCCTAGCAACTAAACTATCGCTACCCGGATTATTAACTAACTTAGGCTAGTTACAGGCTAACGCTTCTTTTAACCTTTCTTTTAATTACTTTCTTTCCCTTAAGAACCTAGTCCTCGCTTCCTTAGGTGTTTCTAGTAGTACTTAAGTACCTGTAACTTACAGTTTGTTAGATTTTCTTTTAGTTCCTAAGTGTTCTAGCTTTTAAGCTATCCTTGCTACTTAACTAAGTATTTCTACTAACAACTAACTTTCCGCAGGTCCCTAATTTCTTTAACCTCGTACTTGTTGTCTTTAAGCTCTATGTCTGTTGCTAGCTTAGCATCTAGAGGTACTCTTTCTAGGAGTTTTTTGTAAAAGATAGGGTAGACGCGCATACCTAGTAGCAGTTAGAGTTTGTAGTTTACTATACCTATTTCCTCTAGAATCTTAAAAGGTCCTACTTAGAGGTTATCTAGTTTCTTGCTTAGTTGTTTAGTTTTTAAGTTCTGTTGTAATAGGAAAACTTTGTCCCCCTTCTTAAAGGTTAGTTCCTTAATCCTTTGCTTATTCGCAGCTCTAGCTAATATAAGGTTCCTATAAGCTATATTCTTGCTTAATTCTTCGTATAGCTCTCGCATTAAGCAGGCTTTATTGTCTGCGCCTACTGCGATACTCTTAATATCTTTTAGATCCTTGTAAGCAGTTAGCTTATATCTATAGTTTATATAGTGTAGTAAGTACTTTGTTGTTACTAACTTAGTACTGTT
>NW_017306226.1:0-235803 GCF_001642055.1 Alternaria alternata | reverse complement strand
ACGCAGAAGAGTCGCCTAACAGCGTTAAAAGAGTACCCTGTACCTAGCTTCTAAGTTAAGATATATTTAAATAATAATACTAATAATATAAAGCTTAGGGAGAAGCTTATATATTAACAAGCTTATTATCCTAGCTACCTCTTAGCCACCGCAATACTTAGTTACTAAAACGAAACTTCTTACAATACCTATAATACCTATAAGGTTTTAAGTTTTGTTTATAAGCTAATACACCCTGTACAGCTATTGCGAGGTGTATCTAGCTCTTTATAGTGTTGTTGTTGCTTCTATTACGCAATATCTTAATAATAAGTAATAAGAAGCTGCTAAATAAGCTACAGGCAACCTACAACACTACAGAAAGCTAGATACACCTCGCGATAGCTGTACTGCTTTATTAAGGACCTGTCGTACGCTAAGGGCAAGGTTATATACTGCGTAAACTAGCTATATCCTATTATACAACCTATAAGGACCTCCGCAGCGCAGGTATATATACACGCTGTTGTAAATAGAGACTTTGCTGTCTCTGTTAACTACACCTATAATAGCGTAGTGCGGTTACTAATAGGGACTTGTCCTGGCTTTAATAAGCCTCTCTTAGGTGTAGTTAGAACTACTATAGAAGAGTCTTTTTTGTTTAGATTAGGTTACAACCCTCTCTTTTTGCTTCTTTTTAGATACAGGTACGCCTACAGCAATTGCAACACTAAGAAATTAGCTGTATAGGACTTCTACGCTGTTTTTTCGGCCTTACGGCGATCCTTAGCCAAAATCCGATAACTCTAGGCTGTACGCTGTACTACGGCTCCCAAAACTTCACCCCCTACAGATACTGTACGGACCAATAAGAGGTCTCCTACGTACGGCTTACGTACGTCGTATCACCGTACAGTACCTCACCGTACTACTGTACGATGGGAACGCTGGCGCCTAAGATTAGACAAGATATGCCAAAGACGCTCCAGTCGTATAGCGTGATGCCATCGTTCTTCATTGGCGTCCGTCAAGTACGCTTCACTAGGGCTATGTTCCATTTTTTGAATGTGCATCTGCAAGGACACTTCATCGTATTACACTGCTGAGGGATTGATTCTCACTATGAAGACTAGCTATGTCAACAGGACCATACCCGTCTTCGTCCCTTCTGTCTCAGCCCCCTACCTTCCAAAGTTCATTACGATTCCGTTAACCAAAAGTCGAGTTCAGCGGTCCAAACTTGATGTTACTATAGACAACCGTAGCATCAGCGTGTTGGCTCTCGACATCTGCTGGTACGCCGCTTGATGTCTCGCACTCTCCCCTGCCAGTACCTAGATCGGTGTCTGGGTTCTTGTCTGTGGGATACGTCGAGTCAAGCCAGAGCATGTTGCTGTAATGGTCGTCCCACAGACTCATCACAAGGACCATGCCGTTGGCAAGAGCCTTTGCCATGTTCGCCATACCGCCTTTGTCTTTGAATGTGTATGTGTCTCCGAAAACGGCCTTCTGCTGGTCGCAGAACTTAGTTGTGATAGAGTTGCCCTCTACGCCAGGGACGGCAGATGCAGGCTGCGCAATAGTTTTGCCGTTTTGGACATAGAAGCGCTTGATCTCCATGGCGTCGCCAGTGCCGATGAATTGTGTGACCACGGTGAATTTCTTTGACGTGTCCACAGTCTTGCCCTTGCCATAGAAATCTTTGACACCCATGCGATAGCTGTTGAAGTCGCAGCCGTCCGGATCGCATACACCAGCGTAACGGTCGGCAGAATACGTACCGCCGCAACCGTCTCCGTCGCAACGAGATTGTTCGATTGTGGAACATGAGTGTGGGGTAACTGCCGTGCTGACAGAGTTCGCTTCCCAGATATCCATCTCTGCGCAGCACGAACCGTGGCCTCCAACACCTGCATTTGCATCGTTGGAAGATGGCTTCCAGCCCTCAACATTACCCTGCGTATGTCTGAGCATCCGAAGCAAAACGCTAGGACCGATTGGGACTTACCTCGCCATTGATGAACTTCAGATCCCGTGGACACTGGGCATCGCAATACCCTGTGCCATACTTGGCGCCGGCTTTGTTAGTCGAGTATTTCTTCAATCCGCCGTCTGCATCCATGGAAACGAAGTACAAGGCACCATTGAAGCCACATGGCAGGTTCGACACATCAACGTCGAAAGTAAACTCTTGGTTTCCTGTAAACTTGAACATCTGTTCAAACTTGGTTTAGCCTATGATCGCATGTACGAATGACTCGCTTACCTCATAAGTAGTGTCGTCCTTCATCAGGTATGTTCGAGAACCGATGTTCGTCGAATAAGAGCCCTTGGTGATGAACTTCAACTTCAAAGAGTTACTGCCAGCGGTAATGCCATATGTGCCACTGTAATCGGCACCGTCGACGGCACAGTTAGCAGCACATGCTTTGTTGTCTGGACAGGCCGTCGCATCCCATTCATTGCCTGTATAGCAGTTATCGTAACTAGTCTTCCGTCAGCAACGAAGTTTGCGCCAGTTATCATCGAACATTACCCTTCTTTCTTGTGGAGCCATCGCCAATTAGCATCGATGACAATCTTGCCATTCTTGTTTGTGCAGCTACCCTTCGCAGTGCAAGACTGCCATGTCATCCCGGGATGGGTTTCTGTTTGCTGCGTACCAACGAGCTGCCCATGGCCCACTTGGAGTAGAGCGGCGGCAAGGACGAAGTACTGATACATGATGGAGAGTACAGGCTTTGGAATTTCTGTGTCGTGGTGCGCTGGGTTCACAGAATATGCATACAAACTGTGGAACGCACAGTGTCAGTCGTCTTTTAAGTCCTGTTGCCCGGTTGATTCCATTCGCACTTTGTTGTATATGCTGTATATTTTGACTTTGAATTGATGAAATGCTAACTAGCAGATGACACGCGTTGTATGCAGCGATTGGTGGTTCGGTGGTTTGTCCACCAGCTAGTAATGTAGCGCCATTCACCATCGTTTAGAGACAAATCTACATTGATGTCAGGGAATATCTTACCACGGCTGCAGGCAGCACAAGTGGATTGGAAACACCACTTGCTGTTACACCGACCCTTACGGATCCACAGAACAATCTCGGTGTAATATAACTGGAGGGGTAAGCCACGGAATCTCGCTGTGAGAGCTGGTAATATTGATCCGACGGAGGGTGCGATGCCACCCCATCGGTTGCCCGTCCGGCTAAGCATACGAAGCACATCGAAGCTCAATGCCATGCGCTGGGCGCCTAGTAATTCGGAACTGACACGACGAAACCAAGCCGATGGCAGATTCAGAGTGACTATAACGCATCGTAGAGCGAATGCCGTGTTATATGTCTGAACCCTTGATGGGTCGTGATGTCGCCGCCCAGCAGTGGGTCGCTGCGTGGACGACGAAGTGATTATGGAAAATGCTGTCTATTGGAAATCGGTAATACGTGTGATATTGAGGGAATTTTAACGACGCAACGGTCCTTCCGGCGAGTAGATGAGAAGACGGCCACGAGACTGGTGGTGAGAGACGACTGGGATTCCCCGCTTTCGACTCGGAGAAATCTCTATGCACGGGGCAGAACCGAACTGCCGGCGAATCAGAGTACGGGCGCATCAATGATGGCGGTGCTGCACCATGACTGGATGGGTGAATGGTACGTCGAGCCAAAGTGCAAGAATGTGGTTGGTGTTCATAGATGGCACTGCGAACTGGATTTCGCGCCCCTGTGCTCAACTCCCGAAATTAAGTCCGACACCAAAGGTTATGTAATCAACTGTGATTAGTCAAGAAGCTATAGCTCTGCGCTAGTTCTGTGATAGGCTCAGGAGTTCTCGGGACATTTTTGCGGGGCGTCTGATTCATGAGACAATGCGTTGGGATCATTGATCCACCGACAGCACCTGCCACGCCCATCATCGCACGTCATAGTTACCATCCATCATTCACCATGTCCGCTCCGGGTGCCGAGTGGATCAGCGATAGGTCTCGCGATAATTCTCCAGAAGTTCTCAACTCCACAGAAGGTCAGGATGGCTCGTCTCAGCGACGCACCAGCAAAAAGCGCAAAGTGTTGTCGTGCTACGCGTGTCGCAACCGCAAAATGAAGTGTGATCGCGTGTTTCCAGTGTGTGGCCGATGCCAAAAGACTGGCAGAGGCCACGAGTGTACATACGATCCTCGGCTGCTTGAAGAGTCCCACTCTGACGCGGGCGCTGCATCGATTGCCCTCGCCGAGCGGCCAGCTGATAGCAACCCTTCCTCGGACTCGCCAGATGCATTGCAATGGAAGCTCAGAACCCAAGAGAGACGGATAGCGATGTTGGAGCACAAGCTTGCCACAAGGGACGACACCAGAAACCCCTCGCGATTCGAGGCCGTTGTCCCTGATGAGCCCGAGATCAAAGAAGAAATCATGTTCAGAGGCAAAGGTTTCAAATCTCACTTCAACGGCGCAACGAGTATTATGAGCATGATCTCTATGGTATATTTCACATGCCCAGACCCTGATGTCCGTGTACCAGCGGCTGACCATCATCAAGAATTACGAGCTGCAGGCATTTACACGGGAAGCCTTGACTGTTGACCACTCTATTATGCGCGTCAAAACTGACTTCAAAACCTTCCGCGACCAGAGGAAAAAGTCCGCAAAGGCCAAGATCGCCAGATATTCCGACATCGACCTGGAAGTCTTCGCTGTCCTCCCTGCGAAGAGTACGGTCGATGCACAAGTCGCTCTCTATTTTCAGACCTGGGAAACGAGCTACAGGATTCTACACGAGCCATCTTTCTGGAAAGAGTACCGCATATTCTGGGAATCAGATCAAGACAAAAAGAGCTCAGTCAGCTTTGCCGTCTTACTTCTCTTGCTTGTTGCCATCTCAAAGTGTCTCGCCCCAAAAGATGACGTCTTCATTGGCGACACGACTGCAGACCGGCAAGCAGCCCTTGAACTCATCGATATATGTGATGCCTGGATCGGCGAGCAGCCCCGCAAGCGGGTTACTTTGTCTTTCTTCCAATTACATTGCTTGTCGCTGCTTGCTAAGCGTGTCAATTGTGTCCGACTGAAGCAAGACTGGATAGCATCGGGAGACTTACTTCGACTCTCCATTACATCCGGTATGCATCGTGATCCGTGTCTGGTCGGGCATGGGAAAATCTCACCTTTCGATGAGCAAATGAAGAAGCGACTGTGGGTCACTGTCATGGAAATGGAGCTCCAATCTTCCATCGAGAGCGGGTTTCAATCTGGACTTACCGGACTGTACTTCGACACTCCTGCGCCTGCGAATCTTGCCGATGAAGCTTTCTCACCAGACACACAACACGTGCCGTTAGGTCAGCCCACTGAATACTTCACGTCAGCATCATACCTTGCAATGACTCTAAAATCACTTCCACTTCGTATTCATCTCACGCAGCTGCTGAATACACCTTCTAGTGTCCTCCGTTACACCGACGTACTGCACTACGATGCGCAGATCCGTTCTGCATTGGCGATCCTCCCCGTTTGGAATGACGATAGCGCGCTTGTGCCTTCTACGCTTCTTCGTTTGCAACTGCGTCAGTATCTTTTGTTGCTACATAAGCCGTACGCAAAACTGGCTCACACAAACGATCGCTATCTGCATTCTTTCACGACGTGCGTGGATACCTGCAGCTCGTTATTGGCAATGCACGATTGCCTGATATCGAGAGGTATCCTGGCACTTCACAACTTCCGGAACGATGTGATCAGGGTCGGTCTGGCACTTTCTCAAATCGTATACCACAATTGTGCTCGTCGAAAGATCAAATCGTTCACGTCCTATACAGCAGAGACTGAGACTCAGGATGTAGACCATCATACACATTTTGCGGATCTTACTCTTCCAAATCGTTCAGTTGGCCCAGACTCACGAATGGATTTGGACCTCGCGATATTGCCACAAGATCCCTTTCTTGCAAGAACACTGTGCACATCTTCAATCGATATCCTGGAACGTACGAGACAGATCTTCGAAGTCAAAGTCTTTCGACTTGGTACGGGATATATGGAGTGCTGGCTGTACGTACCATCGCAGAGCATTCATATGAGACATTTGCTAATCTTTTTTTGCTCTATCCGTATAGTATGTCTGCTGCAGTAGGCATGCTGCCCCCTCCTCCTTCGCCTGCCACTTCCATAGCATACATCAACAACGCAAGCGATGACATACTATCGAGATGCCGAAAAACTCTGGACTTATTCACAACGTTGGCTTTCAGGGTGCTAGCTCTACAGCAAGACCCCACTAACAGTTTAGCCTCTTCTCTTCGCTCTACTATGAGTACCACAAGAGAAACGGGATCTACGATTGGGAATGCCGAAAGTGCGGCTCCCACCTCGCTAGACAGGCTTGACATGAACCTTAATCTTGCCGATGGTGCTAAAGATATGAACGGGACCTTTGATGTGCTGCAGGATATGCAGGTCGATATGAGTGGCTGGTCATTCCCTGACTTCTGGGCGTTCGATCTCGGTGGTGACTTCTAACATGATTATACAGCGGAGACTATGTATGCACGCATAATCCCAATTACGTATAGTCCTGATAATGCGAGCGAGAAGGGAACAGTCTGATGATATGGAAGCAACTTTCAAGGATGACTAGCAATTGGCCAGAGCCAGAGCGGCTTGACGACGTGATTGCGTATGCGGTATGATTCCCTTGATTCTTAGCACTCTCGTATGGCTGACTGGACGGGATTGTTGCAGGAAATATATGCTTTTCGACGAAGGTCCATCAAGGCAACTAGTACCTAAAGCATGCAGAGCTAACAAGCAGCAACAACATGGGGACACTACGCGTCAAGAGGAAATTTTGTATTCCATTACACTAGGCTATCTGGAACAGATGAGATCTTTTAGTGAAATAGGAAAGCTGAGTAAGACGAGTCCTATAACAGCGGAGCTTCCGATGATTAGAATTGATATCGAAGTTAGTGGAAGTTTAATTCAGTCTGACGCCTCTCGAAAAGGGTAACCAGAAAGCCTCAAGCTTTCATTTAAGTCACTAGTCAGTTATACATTCCGACTATGTAGATGCTATGGTATAATCGAGACGCATGCTGCAGATCAACGTCCTGGCATTTAGGGTTTGCTGTGACCTTTTTCTTTCCAAAAGCTTCTGCAACATCCTCGAATTGTTTGCTTTTTCCATGTTGCTCGGGCAGATGAACTTACCCGTCGCCTAGGCGCGATGTACTTTGAAGCGGACATCGGCTCATGGCCTGCGCAAGATGAAAACGGACCCTGAACGTTCGAACAAGATATCTTCTACTTTGGGTCCACTTTCTGGTGGTTTCGGTGGCCAAAGGATGATATTGGGAAGTTCTGGTTCAGGGAATATCTCGATAGGTATATACCAGGCCAGCGGCTTTGGAATCACTCTATCCTTTTTCTTGCGCTTATCGGGTTTTGGCACCAGACGTGGCACAAGGTCGTCGTCTAACGCTCCAGGCATTTTTTGTCGATGATCCTTCCCTATCAAACCCTTCAGTAATTTCATGTTCCAACGTGATCGGTGACAACAGAATCTCCAGGCTCAGAGAGGAAGACGCCAGACGAAGTATTTTAATTCCAACCAGAGTCGCAGTATGTGGGAACAATGTAATACACTGAGCGAGGCACAACGTTGTATGTTCGGGCAACTTCACAATGTGGACGTATAATATGGAACAATTAGTCGGCCGTAGTCCCTTGAAGACAACCATTCTTAGTCAGAGCCATACCTCGTATATCTTTGCTGAATACGATGAGTCCCTATACTGACAAGGGCAACACGGGAATGAGAATTAAACGTGTGAGCTGCTTGAACCCAAGTATCGATTGCATCGCATTTTCTGATTGGAAAACATGAAAACTATCTGTCACGCACATAACACACTACAAATCACAGCCATTTGTTTCAAACTTCTATCATCGATCCCAATCATTTATGCACACCTGTTTGGTTGTGTGCGTTCTTCAGTCCGGTACAATCAGTACAGTTAGTACAACTATAACTGTCAGCCTTCTCTGCGCCATTCCAATCCCTGGTCTCACTGAGCAGGCGCATATGATGCTACGTACTTTATGCAGTCGGTACAGTCAGTACAATTGCGACATCCCTCACAATTATCGCAGCCGGTGCAATTCTGGCAGTAACTGCTACTTTCGCAATCCGTGCAATTCTGACAGTATGTAGAGTCTTTACAGCGCGTACAATTACGACACCCAGTACAGTCTGTACGCAAATTAGTCCGCGGTTGTAGGAGGTGTTTGATAGCAGGAATTGGTCAAGGTGACCGAAGAGACAGATGATTTCCAAGAAGGTGGCATGGAAAAGCCCATACTTTTGCAACCGATACAATTGTGGCACGACGTGTCCTTGCTACAATCGATACAGTTCTTACAATATGAGCAGTCTGAGTAGATAAGCCGCACTCAAATCCCAAGATGTACTGATCATGAGGGCAAGAGTAGGTTGATCACGCCATAACGTGCGGCGTATGGGGCGTGGGATCATGGAATTATGGAAACGCCATTGCTGAGGGCGTACCTTTGCAATCTGTACAGTTTCGGCCTACAATCGTTGATGTGGAGTTAGACTTGAAGTTTTTCGAAGCATGCTACAAACTTACAGTCCTTGCAGCCAGTACAGTTGGTGTTATTATGATTACCGTCGCCAGAGCCCGAGGAAGGTACTGCGCGGAGTGACGATTCACCACAACCCATGTTGAACGTACTTTCTGGGCTTACAATGAGAGAATAAGAGTTCAATAAGACTACGAAGTAGCTTTAGGAGGAAAAGACGTATGGATATGCATAACTTGTTCCCCAGTTTATAGGTGAGGGGACGTGACGGGAAGGGCATGCAGCCACGACGTCATTTCTGACATGCATAGGTATGATAAGCTTGAAAGGCCATTGGTACCGATAAGGCGCCCTTCAACATCAACCTGATATATGATTTACCGATTGGAAACTTGTTAAGATTGTTTAGGCCCTAGCGCCTGAACTAATTACACATTGTGGCTCGAAGGTATAACAGATATTCCTTTGGTGGCGCATCTAGATGACGCCATTAGGCCCGCTGTCTATCGTTTTGGAATTCTTCGAACAAAGATCGCGGGAATGCGGAGTATCTCAGGATCAGGCGTGTTTGTTACGAACTCCGATTTCGTCGACAAGACCACTACAGTTAGAGCAACCAACACATGACCGACAATCATTGCATCTCGAGCAGTCCACCAAATCCGTAGAGTTAGTACAACGACTAGAATTGACGCAATCAGTACAGTCATCGAGCCGACTGGAGTTGACGCAGCCTGTGCAGTTGGTGAGTCTGCTTGAGTTGATGCAACCTGTTGACCTTTCCATTCGACTGCACCCAACATTATTATCGTCCAAGCTTGGAGCTGGTCTTTCCTGAGGCCCAGATGGAGGGGCAGACTGTTGCTGAGGTGGTATTACAGGACTTTGGTGAGGTCGAAGCCTACGAGGTATTTGTGCATCCTGATGGGATGATCGCGGCCGATGATGATCAGGAGGAGAATTTTCTGGCGGTCTCCGTGAATATGCTTCGATTGGATTCTGGTATCCATGATCTTGGAGACCTGTAGGTGAGCCAGCAGCAGATGCTTGTGAAGGTTCAGTTCGATGGAAAGGCCGGACAAGAGGAGTCGAAGGTGCCGTAGACCGATAATCAGGCGCAGGGCTGTATGCTGGAGGAGGTCCAAGCAATTCTGACGAGGCGTCGTTTGGAATGCCAGGACGACCTTGATGATCAGGATAAAGCCCAGCAGGAGGTGGTGTGCCATCGACGCGAGCGCGCTTCCGGGCTGTGTGATATATCAGTCATGCGTCTTAGTTGCTACAATGGCCGTGAATTGAGATAAACGATACACACATACAGTTTTGCTCAGCCATACCGTGAGCTGTGTCGTATAGCCTGGTTGGTCACTTGAAATAGCGGTAGTGGCAAGTCCGTCATAGATGAACATACAAAGGTCCTTCATTAAAGTACACACAAGCATAATCGGACAAACGCAAGTTGTTGTGACACCAGACATCAACTTGCGCGTCAGCAAACCCTGAGAGGATAATTCAAGCAAACCGAAGTAGATGGAATAGCTCTCGAAAGCCAGGAATAGGTTTTCAAGACGTCGTATGGAAACTGGTCTGTCGGTGTTGATCTTGTCGTTCTCAAATCCTGTCCCGTGTCGAAACCTAAATTCCGATTCCCATTTATGTTTCGCTGCACCTCGAACAATGTACTTCTCATCAAGGGCCCATAAGGCTGTACGAGATATCATAGGCGAAGGACTGTTGTGGCGTGGTCGCTACGGCTTCCCATTGTTGGAAAATCAAGTCAGCCACTTCGTCTTTGTACCTAGGTAGTTTAGCGGTAGTCTCGCAATTCGCTGCATGGGGCAATGATGTGCTGTTTCCTTATTTCCGTGACGTGCTCAACAAAATCAACCGTCACCCTTTGCAATCTCTGCCCATCGCGACGTGCAATGCCGCTTCGAACCTGTCTCGTTCTTTATGCTTGCTTGTAATCACGAATAGCAAGTTACAATGACGGACCGAAGTGTCGACGCAGAAAAGCATGCAGACCGGGAAGACCATCCCACCACAAAGACTGTAGATGATGTGCAGCGCAACCTACAGACATGGCCGAGCGCGCACGACGTCGAGATACAAGAAGCCACATTGGACGTCGGAGCCGAAAATCAAGCAGCGCAAAATCCGCAGGTTAAGTCACATCAACCTGCTCTTACACGCATGCTCTCGCGCCGCTCGGCAGCATCGCTTGATCCCGGTCCAGCTCCTGACGGTGGCCTCACAGCTTGGATCCAGGTCCTCTGCACCCACCTGACAATTTTAACCACCTTTGGTTTCTTTACATCATTCGGCGTATACCAAACGTACTACGAAAACACACTCGGAATCTCGCCTTCGACGATATCATGGATTGGTTCCCTCCAGGTCTTCCTGCTTTTCTTCCTTGGTACTTTTACAGGCCGTGCTACGGATGCTGGTCTCTTCCGCCCAGTTTATATCGCTGGCGCATGCTTCCAGATACTTGGCATCTTCACGTTGGCCGAGAGCAAAAGCGTGTGGCACGTCTTTCTCTCCCAGGGCGTGTGTCTAGGCATTGCAAACGGGCTGCAGTTTTGCCCTTCGATGGCCCTGGTATCTACCTACTTTGTCAAGCGTCGTGCCTTTGCGCTCGGCTTCACAGCGCTCGGATCCTGCACTGGCGGTGTCATCTTCCCAGTTATTGTGCAACAATGCTTGCCTAGCTTAGGCTTCCCGTGGACTATACGTATCATTGGCTTCATTATGCTGCTCATGAACGCCATTACCATTGCCTTGTATCGTACACGGCTCCCACCTAGGAAGACTGGCCCGCTAGTGGATTGGGCAAGCTTCAAGGAATTACCCTATGCACTGTACTGCGCTGGCGCCTTTTTCAGTTTCTGGGGCTTATATTTCGCTTTCTTCTACATTGGGAGTTACGCGCGGAATGTCCTTGGCGCCAGTTACCAGCAGAGTATCAACCTGCTTCTCGTGCAGGTTTGCATGGGGTTTGTCTTTCGCCTATTACCTACGTATTATGCTGATAAGATTGGGGGCCTCAACGTTCTTATACCTTTCGCTTT
The DNA here is from genome assembly GCF_001642055.1 of Alternaria alternata. NCBI lineage: Eukaryota > Fungi > Ascomycota > Dothideomycetes > Pleosporales > Pleosporaceae > Alternaria > Alternaria alternata. The sequence continues at coordinate 224,151 of NW_017306226.1, read as the reverse complement.
CATCTGTGGTGTCATGATGTTCGCATGGATTGGGATCAAGTCCATAGCTACCTTGTACGTATTTGCTGTCATATACGGAAGTGGAAGCGCCGTTATACAGGCACTTTGGCCGGCCGTGATCGGCAGTATGAGCCGTGAGAAGGACCTGAAAAAGTCAGGTGTGAGGATGGGAATGGCTTTTACCGTCGTGAGCGTGTCAAGTTTCACAGGGCCACCGCTAGCTGGCGCCCTCATCCAAAGTCACAACGGTAGTTATACGTACGCAAATGTCTGGGCGGGTATGTCGTTCATCGTTGGAGGCTGTCTACTACTGGCTACCAGGGTATCTCTGGTGGGCTGGGACTGGAAGGCAAAAGTATAGTGATGGTAGATCTAGTTAAGTTCTTTTTAGACTTTCCGCTCTTTACTCTTTTCTTCTGTTCCTTTCCACCTAGGCTCTGAATCTGCTGCTGTCTTTCTTCTTCCTATTTCTACAAGGTGATGTTATTCACAGAAACGCCCCTTCCTGCCGAAACTAACACATGTGCTTCATACGATCTACAGATCAGTGAGATTCTCAACCTTTGTCATCGTGGAAAGACTTGTGTGCCACGTTCGAGAAAGTTATGCCTTGCTTACTTATTGCTCTGGAAACCGTGCTTGAACTATCAGCCCTTCTTGTCACCTAAAGTAGTGACCCTTGCTAGCAAACCAGGCTGTTCTCTCTCCTTGGTCATTTTTGCATGCCAGTCCGCCTCAACCTTGGCTGAATTCTTCTTGACTCGCGCTGTATTCCATCTCATATAATAGCAGCAGAGTGGGAAAAGGACAGTATCTGCCATAACCCAAGCGAATAGAATGCCAAAATTTAAGCCGACGCGCGGATGTAGATCGAACAAGATGGATCGTGTGAGCTCTACGACGTTGTGCATAGGCCATCCATAACCCCAGCGATAAAAGCCTGGAGCTAGCTCAAGGGCGTAGAAGCCAGTTGCTACATTGCTGATAACCCAGAAAATCAACCACAAGGCTGTCCAAGGAGTTCCCAGAAGCATAGCCATATTCTCGCTGGCCAAACCAAACGCGATCATACCGATCCAGTTGCCCATCCAATATACCAAGAAGGTGCCGCTGCCGTATGCGTTGGGATTATCGGCAGGTTGATCGTGGGCTGCTTTGGGCCGGTCCATAGGCATGAGAAAGGCGAGGCTGACGAAAGAATAGACGAGTGAAAGCAGAAAGTAAGATGCGACAGTTGCAACGTAGCGCCACACGATGAGCTGGTAGAAGTGCAGCGGTGGATGACCTCTAGGTGTGAGGTACTTTAGATGAATGGGTAGAAAGAACGTAAAGCTGAAAAAGGAGATGATGACTAGATATCGTCGATTGAGTCAGCGTATGTTTCGAGTGTTGTTTTTACGAGGAAATCACTAACTTAAGTAGATCAGGCCTATACTGACCGCGGGTGTCGCGATAGGTGGTCCAAAGGGACGCAGATCATAGACTGTGAATTCGATGCCCGGGGTAAGAGCTTGGGGCGAAACGTCGACGTGCATGTCGATAACTGAAACGTTGTTCTCGAGGAGATGTGCGATCCACGCGCGACCGAAATCAGTCACGACACGCTTTTGGAGCGTGTTCATACTGGGTACGATATAAGTCGAGAACGTAGTCTGATCACGCGCAGAGTTATAAGTGATCTGGCAAGCGCCCAACGGATCGTAACTCGTGTTGCCCTGCCTCACTGCAGCCTCGAGCATTGCTGTTGCATTGGGGTTGATCACGACGGCTGCCCAGGCGTGGAAGTCGTAAACACTGTCTCGTACTTTGAGTGGATCGTTGTCAAAGTCCCCGGGTGGAGCAAAAGTATAACCCGGCACCACACCACCGTCATCAACGATGTTGCGAATGGCCTGAGTAACGAATGGACCGACGAAAGGTGTGATTTCTGTATAAGGCGGTTGACCGTCGAAGTCGACAACCCAGACGCTCAGGTTTGTAACATTCGCCTTCTGACGGAACAAAGCACCCCAAAAGAGACACAAGAAAATCATGATGGCGACGGCGAGGATCAGGTTGGTGCGGAGCCAGAGTTTGATGACGTGTAGTCTGACACCAGCCATGGACGAGTGGAAGAATCCAACAGGCTTCTGATCGAATTCGATTCGGCGGCTGCTCTTCGTGCGGTCACGCTGTAGTACCGTCGGCCTTACTAAAGCAGAGTTGATGGCGTGGTTCGTCTCGCGCTCGAAGGGGGCGGCCTGCTGCTGTACGCGAGCGGAGTCGGTTGTTGTGAGCACATGCTCTCCAATGTCTGACTCGTTGGACGAGCTGGAGTCATATCCGTGGTGATACTGCGGAGCAATCTGGCAACCAAGCATGGGATTAGACATTTTGAGCGCCGTAAGGATTTACAGACGACGCTTCAGTTGTTCTTAATATGTCCTGAGGCCGTGGCCGTTAGTGCTGCTGAGGGTTGCTGACTGATCACTCTAAACTCACTAGTGTCTAAGTTTTGCCCATGAACAATGCTTGGTCATCGCCAGGGCTGACTTAGCCACTGATATCTGTGCCAGATGGTACGCTGGAATGACAAACGACTTACCAAAGGACTTGCTAAACGAAAGGGGGACTGGAATCATGGGAGGCGCCTCAGCTGTCGCATGAGCACCTACCTTCACCCAAGCATCTGCCTTCGCCTAGGCATCTGCTGCTGCCTGAGCTTCTACCAAGCTGTTAGCACGAACGGCGAATTGCTAATGCAATGTCGCTCCTCATCTTGAGCCCCCAATGGTCGCTCAGGTTGTCCCTCACGAAGCATTAGGATGTAAAGGTAAAAGGATCAATAGACGTAGAGCAAATGAGAGTAGAGCAGAAATAAAACTGAAGTGGAGTAGAAGGTAAGAGAGTCAAAGTTGTCTGCTTTTGGGTTCAAGTACGAGGTGGGAGTGCTCAAGGATGAGAGAGATTCGCGAGGTAACGCAGACTCATGCGAGAGCGTTTGTGAGGCGACGTACACTACATTAAGGTTACCATCCAACGATGTTCCGTCCCTGCTCAATTGCCTTTCAATTCATTACATTGAGCGTGTAGTAGAGATGGAAGTATTGCTCGAGTGGCGGGTTATACGGGTTGCACTCCAAGTTTGGCTGACATAAGCCCCGTTGAACGGAGGGAAACAACTGGCCGCGGTTTCGCGACGCAATACGCGCCCCATGCCCACTGCGCAACGCTCGTTATGACGGACACCTATACATGTGGCAACCTTCGCATTTGCACAGTACCTAACCGTCGGTACTTACTGCTCTACGCATTTACAAAAAAGGGGGCATGTTGGATAGAGAACCCAGGGGTGGTCGCGGCTTCCGACGCGGCAAAGGACTGGGTAGAGGCAAGACACAGATAGTACGATACAGCCAAGTCGCGGGAAACATCGCTAAGTTGTATCGCAGTGGGAGTGGGAATCATACACACCTGGCGCTGAAGTCTACGAACAGCTATGGCGCGTTCGCAAGGAGCCTGCAATCGTTACCGCACGGCTTCCTGACGACTGCCCCATACCGAATGCGCGAACACGAATACTCTACCGTCGGCAGACCGAGGATGCTATAAAGCGAGAGCGATACGCTGTAGAGATAACACACATCAGCCAACCTGAAAACAGACATGATAGCATTGATCGCACGGAGGTTGAGGATGTGGACTTTACACGTATCATGCAGTACGTGTCTCCGGCCGAACTGGAGCGCTATGAAACAGAGCAGTTCAGACTCGAGGCAGAGGCCGAGGCAGTCGCGATACGCACAGAAGCTGAGGATCTAGCACGTCGACAACTGCATAAGAATACAAAGCTACCAAGCAACAACAGAGGAAGTCGTATGCTCAGTGGGCTGGAACTTCCTGTCATTTTGCCCACAAGAGCTAGAGGTAGGCTCAGAAGAAGTCGCGGAAGAGGTAGGAGAAGAACGAGAGATCTGGTATTCGATTCTCGGCAGCTTGAGGATGAGACACATGAAGAGTTGGTGGACAGCGAGACTCATTGCCTAACCGACTACACTAGACAGCCAATTCAGACATCTTCCGGTGTGGCCCGTTCAGCCTTTGTTGCCAACAGCGCCCTGCCTGTATCATCAATACCAACGAGACTTTCTACTTCTCTTCCTCAGCAGGGACATACAGGGCTTTCGGATCCGAATAAGGACGTGGGCCTAGCCCGGGCTAGCCGCGATGCAAAGCCTCTGTCCAACACCTCAGACGACATGCTTCTACACACACCGCTTCTCTTTGATCAGTCGTCGACTACAGTGTCTAACTCAGATGACACTATACCTGCACATCCGCCGCCGCATCACGAATCCAATGACGACGTGGACAACGATACTATACACATGCACACAGTGTCGTCAGACAGCCATTCACTTGAGTATAGCACGAAAGACGAGGAAGATGCAGAGGGCGCAGAAGAGTACGTGGTTGAAGCCATCGTTAATCACTTTCAGGAGGATAGGAAGAAGTACTACCTCGTCAAATGGGATGGATATGAAGATAGTCACGATTGGCTTCCCGAAGAAGATCTTGAGGGTGCGGCGGATTTGGTCGCTGAATACAACGAGCGACTTGGAGGCAAAAACAAAAAAGTAAAGTTGAGATAGTGTGAGCTGCGATTGAAACTCCACTTCCATCTCCACCGCGACGTCTTAGTGCGGCGACGAGAACATCGATCTTTTCAGTTTTCATGGCAAGCATGAAGGACTCACAGTTCACTCCGCTGTAAACCCCTATCGTCGCAAATGCTCTATGTCTGTGTTCAATGCAGATGTATCAATGCTCTTCGCGGACATATGCTATCGTTGACAGAATTGATCTTCAAATCACTTTTCATATTGTCTCTTACAATCACCCGTCTTCTCTTCTTATTTGTTTTTTAGCTTTTGAAAGTGAACGTCATGGTGACCCAGTCGTGCGTCGATGATCCATGCCATTGTAATCACATCCTAGCAGACATACCCGTGGAACATGTGTACAGAAGAATCTCCGAATGATTTATTCTACATGCGTGATCATCATATCTTCACTGGGTCTCAGTGTACATGTTGTATACAGAAATAAAATTGATGACAAGATTAATAATACAGGTGAAAGTTCTCGAGAAAGTAATATTCGCGGACGACGCCTGCGTCTGTTATGTTCGTTGCAAGGTCGTTTGGTTGCGATCGACACGATGACATGGCTGGAACAGAGCTTCACCTGTGTGTCTTAAGCATCTTGCCTGCACGCTTGACTGTGTGGGTCAAATCAGAAGCCAGGCTCTGCTTTCTTTTGCCAGTTGTCTTAGTGCGTGAACTTTCTTCCGGGCCTGTAATGTGCCATTCCTGCGTCAACTGAGTGGAAATTTCCTTATCGTCTTGGATCATATACTCCAACATATCCTCCGATATATCCTCTCCGACTTCCGCTTTTGAGGGCTGTTGTGAGAGTTGAGTGGAAATTTCCTCATCGTCTTGGAACATATCCTCTGGTATATCCTGTCCGACTTCCGCTTTTGAAGGCTGCTGTAAGAGTTGAGTGGCTATCTCTTTGTCGTCTTCGAGAGATGCACCAATATCGTCTAGCACTTGAGCCGGCATTACAGAAGAAGTAGGCTCAATTTTGACGTTGGTAGAGGGTTTTTCTGAGCCAGACTCCGATAGTGGTGGGCTCAATGGAGGGTGATCAAGACTGGATTGGTAATTGCCGACGGGAGGAACCATGTGTGAGTCGTTGGACATTTCTGGTTTGACGAACTTGTTCCCAGGACGAGGTGATAGAAGCAAAGCTGAATCTTTCCGCGCCCTAGATTCTTGCCGCGAACCATTGACCTGACGGTCTCGGCGTGGTTTAGACGGTAGTCGTCGCAATTCCTGCAAATCCTGCAGAAAAGGGCATAAGAATTCGCTCTTCTTTGCGTATTTTAGATAAATTGGGTTTTCCCTTGTGTAGTCGCGGAAGATGAGTGGATCCGAGAAGGTTCTGATTGTTTCTCCCGTACGGAACACATCAACGAAATCTAGAATGTTGACGTACGGTGGATCTTTTAGTTCGTCTATACACTCTTGGATGAGGCTGTGTGCCCTCTTCCCTGTCTGTTCACACACTCTTTGGTATATGAGTAACTTTTGGCCATCATCCAGGCGAATTTGGCCCCTGGGATGGTTCACTTGCCGATAATGGAGGCCTTCGGGAAGGTAATGATATATAATCTCGTCGCGAATCGCATCGACACAGGCTTCATTCTTTCTTTTCCGGTTGAGCCCTTGGGAGCTTGCAAATAGGCCAAATTATTGCTTAAACGAATTAGACGGCTGCGGTATGAAGCTGCCCTGCTTTATAAAGGCGCGATTGAATACTCGTATGTCGTCATCTGGTACACGGCCGACGTCGAGCATATGCTCTACGGCGAACTTCAGGTTAGGGAACGTCTTGACCTTGGAGCCTGGAAAGCCGATGACTTGCTGCTGTGCCTCTTCAAAGGAGTTGTACAAGCCAGGCCTTTTGCCTCGAGTCACAGCGTGGTACTTTTTAACCATGATGACAGGCAGGAATAAGCGTCATTGCTATATTGGGATGGAGAGTATGTATGAAGGATGCGATATCGCGCTGCAAACGCGTCGCAAGGCGTCAAGAGTATATATGGATAGAAGTTATGAGAAGGCAGAAATGACACGTTGGCACAGTTCGAGTCAGATGCGGTTTCGTGTCGTCAGGGTGTAGATGCTTTTGCGGGACGAGCAAGGGGGCGCGCATCGCTTTGCGCGGAACCGAGGCATTCTGAACTACCGGTAGTGAAGTGACACATGAACACGGCCTCTTCAGCACGCTGCAACAACATAGACATGAACATGGCCTCTCCAACACGCTACGCCTACCCCTTCGCCGCTTCCCCTGACATCATCCGGTCACACCAGAAAGACGCCTACTTCTCTGGTGTGCTGCTGGACCAGCTATCGACACTCTTGCGCAAGCTCTATGGCGCGCGCATCGCGCACACGTACGCATCCGAGACGCGAGTCCTCGGAGAGCTACTCTATCTCGGTCTCACCACACTGATAGGAAACCGGACACTAGGCGAAGAATACACAGATATTGTTCAGGTGGAGAGCGAAAGCGGACGACTGCCGGCTCTGGGACGGAGAGCGGGATACATACTAAGCTGCATATTGGGGCCATATCTGCTTGGAAGAGCATTGCCAGCCTTTAGACGAAGAGTGCGCGCAAAACTCGAGGCGAATCTGCGATGGTACGCGCGACAGCAAGCACGAGCACAGCAAGAGGCACAGGAGAATGGGAGCAAAGCACGGATAGGACGGCCTCTTGGTATGCGCCTGCAGAACTACATACTCGAAAACCTCGATACCATCACGTCGCCGTCGCCCGTCTACGCCCTCTCTCTGGCGACATTCTACTTTTCCGGGAGTTACTACCACCTCTCGAAGCGCATATGGGGCCTAAGATACATCTTCACGCGACAGGTGCCCGAGGGCGATAACCGCGCTGGCTACGAAGTCCTGGGTGTGCTACTAGTGTTACAAATGGCGGTACAGGCATATCTACATTTACACAATACTGTCACATCGTCGACGGCGGCGGCGGGTGGTGGCCATCCGCAAGGCACGTCAGCCATTGTAGGTGGCGGTGCGGAAGTCTCCCTGGACCCCAATGCCTACAGCGCCAACAACGCGTTGCTGTTCGACGCGGCATCTGCCCTCCCTACAGCGGCGCCATCGGACGTACAAAAGTGGACACACACACCTGCGTTGGAAAAAGCAAGATATGAGCTGGAGAACGAGGAGACAATGGGATGGATTGGTGGTGGCAATCGGAAATGCACGCTTTGCCTGGAAGAGATGAAGGATCCGAGTGTGACGACGTGTGGGCATGTCTTCTGTTGGACGTGTATAGGGGACTGGGCGCGGGAAAAGCCCGAATGTCCACTCTGCAGGCAGACGTGTCTAGTGCAGCATGTGCTCCCGCTCCGAGGGTAGATGGGCGGCATGTAGAATTACAATATCTTCTCGGCCTCATCAATCAGTCGCTCTACCTGAAATGCGCTGTCTCCACGAGTGAACATGTTGAGCAGTTCGCTGCGTCCCTTGCCCTCTTCCGTCTGCACGTAGAACTTCTGCATGCACATGACGAGCCATCTGGCCTCGTCAACGCTCACGCCTCTGTTCTCGATGACCAGGCCCTGGCCCAGAACCAGGTTGTGGCTCTCGGCGAGCTCCTGGTGGAATGTGATGGTGGTGTGCGGACTCGCGAACTCGCCTCTCAGCTTGAATTCTGCCAGCGTTGTGAACATCAGCGTGGTGGTGTCAAGGTGCGGGTGGGAGAACTGTAGATAGTGTAGCTCGGCAGCCTGCTGCGTCTGGGGCTGTTCCGGTGACGCGGACGAGGCATCGGCGGGTATCTCGCGGGGGACGGGGAGCACGAAGGAGGGGTGTTGCTTTGCGCTGCGGAGGAGTTGGGCAAAGGTCGTGGCCGGAACAGCGAAATGGACGCTCTGTGGATTGGCAGCGTGCCGTAGGCGCCACAGGGCCTGGACTTCTTTCTCGGGGAGAGTCTTGACTTTGTCGAGGTCGAGGAAGGAATTGAGCGTCTTGACGCCTGGCGGGGGCGCGGAGGGAGAGCCTGAAGCAGAGGGCGGCGGAGGAGGCGACGGCCAAGGGCTCTTTGGTTGCTGTTGGTGTTGGGATTGTGGGGTTGTAGCTGTGGTTGTGGTTGTTTCTGGTGGCGGCGTCAATGGACCGGTTGCGCCGGGCACAATGGCCTGCTTCCTCAGCTCCTCGATCTTGTCCTTGTACTGCTCCTTGAGCTCGTCGAGGTCCTTGAGGCCCTTTTCGCGCGCCTTGTGCTCGAGCTTCTCCTTGTACTTGGCGAGGATGCGCTCCTGGGAGTCGTGTGTGACGAGAAAGCGCACATCCTGGACGCGGGCAAAGCGGCGTTGGGTAGCGCGGGGGTTGACGAGGGGCTGGCGCAGAGCATGGCGCAGCGTGGGGATGCGCAACGGCATGTTGGATGTACTGTGGACAAGTTTTGAGGCGGCGGTGGTACATGCGGCTTTTGCAATGGGGACGGAATGCACTAAAGAAGCGGGGCCCAAATGCAGGGACGGGAACGTTTACCTAGGCGGCATGGGCTGCTTTGTCTACTGCACTACGCTTCTGTAACGTTGTATCCTACCCGACATATCTACCCCATATCCACCCCATATCGTATACCCGTAGTCTCGTCTGCCCGCGCCCGTCATCCATGCAGAACCCGCCCTCGCTGCACACGACCCGTCGGCCCCTCTCCTCGTCGTCGCCCGAGACCTCGTCCTCGACGGGCTGCTGCTAGCGGGCATGGGTGCAGTTCACAGCAAGTCCAGCGATGCAGGCGACCTCTATCTGCGCGACCAGACTCGATGTAAGCTTCGACTTGCGCCTGTCCCTTGTCCCCCTCGACCATTGCCTCGGCCGCGCTCTGCTAACACGACCCCCCAGTCTCGGTGGCCTCGCTCAACATCACCAATGCCCGCAACCGCACGCTTCTCAACATCTCGCCCAATGCCTTCCCCGCCACCCGCTATGCTGCCAGGCGCGACTTTGGCGACGACAGCGTCGTCGAGTACATCCAGGACCCCGAGCCAGCCCACCACCAGGACGGCCCCCCAGCCTTCCTCCTGCGCCTGCCCAACGACGAGGAACTGACCTTCAACTTCACCTTCATCCTGCGCCAGCACCTCGCAGTTCCCACCAGCTACAGCGCCAGCACCGCCTCCCACGTCGCCCCCACCGGCCTGGTCGACACCAACATCAATGGCTTGACCTTTATCTTCGCCCCGAGCTCAAAGGACCTGGACAACCTCGTCACGCGCGAGTTCCACGCCAACCCCAACCTCCACAAGAACCCTCAGGTCGAGCTGGTCGGCGACTACTCCACCGGCGGCCATTCGTCGGTTCAGTTCCAGTGGTCGTGGAAATGGACGCCGCCCCGCACCCCAGAGTCGCGTGGTGGGGGCTGGCGCACAAGCTGCAGTGTGTGTATACCATCCCCTCTCTGTAGCCGCGCCTGCTGATATCCTCTAGTTTGTCGAGTATGACCAGCGCGCACACCGGCTCGAGACGCTGGCGAGCTTTACATTCTGGGTCCAGAGTCCGTATCCTCACCCCCGTTCCATCCCCAACATGCCCGCTGACCACTCCAGACACGGCGCGCCAGCTGCAGAGCCCAAAGTCGCCTTCACCGCGCCTTGAACTTGGCGTCCCTCCCCGACTGCGCGTGCCCTCGGCACAATCGATAGAGTCACGAGTGAGCGACTCCGCGGGCGAAGACCGCGAGTGGGACAACATACCCCCGAGATCGCCAATCTGTGAGCCCATTCCCGAGCATAGCCTGGGCCTCATACCAAGCCAGACGACCACTCTGTCAAGCGGGAGTGCGCCGGTGAAGCTCGACGTGTCGCGTCCGGGCGAGGATCTCAGTCAGACCGACGATGGGCCGCTATTCCGCGCCACGATGAAGTCGCTCGAACAGAAGACGGGCAACATGCGCACAAGATGGAAGAAGGTTCTCAAACGCGCCGAGTCAGCCATGGAAGCTCAAGTGGCATGCAACAATGCCATGGCCGACCTCATGGACGCACTCAGAGAAGCCTCGTCGTCCAATGCAAACGCAGTGCAGCCGGCTATTGATCACTACTTCGACAAGATTGCCAAGGAGATCCTGGGATACGAAAAGTCAAACACCACCAACATTCAAAAACTCATTATTGATCCCATATACAAGCTTTACAACATCGACATCAAGCAGGCCGAGACAAAGCGGAAAGACTTTGAGGAGGAGAGCAAGGACTACTACCAGTATCTGGGAAGATACCTTGGGCAACGACAGGACTCACTGAAAGAGAAGAAACGCGCAGAGACCGATTCCAAATACCAAGCAAAGAGGCGGAACTTCGAACTGAAGCGCTTCGACTACTCGTCCTTTATGCAGGATCTGCACGGGGGCCGGAAAGATCAAGAAGTCCTCTCCCATCTCACGCGATATGCCGATGCCCAGGCCAAGCGCTACCTAGAGACTGCAAAGAAGATCGAGACCATGTTGCCACATCTAGAGGCCCTGAGTTGCGAGGTGAAAGAAGCAGACAAGGAGTTTCAGATTCAGAGGACCGAAAGAGAGGAGAAGAGGCGAGCACTCGAGACGATCAAGAAGACTTTCGACGATGTGCCTGCGCCTTCGCTCACTTCTCCCGCGGCATCATCGAGTAGCGTACCCCGGACAATGTCAAGATCCGACCCAGAGCCGCCTCCTGGCCGCAAGGGTAGCCTTGTGCCCATGTTCCAGAGTACAGTCATGCCTCCTCAGACTATCTCATCTACAAGCATTCCCTCCTCAATAGCATTACCACAAAGCCCTGAGGCTACCAAAGCGACTCTAGCCATGGTGGCGTCACAGCCGGACAAGTTCAAAGGAATCAGAGACCTTGAAGAAAAGGATCCTGCTGCAATGGCCGAAGCTGGTTCAGGCGCACATCGCAAAGAAGGTCTTTTGTGGGCACTGAGCAGGCCTGGAAGCCATGTGGATCCCAAGGGCTTGAACAAGCAAGCCTGGCACAAGTGAGTACATTTTGTCGAAACTGAATGAACGATGCTGACAATGTCCAGATTCTGGATCGTGCTTGATCAGGGCAGACTCTCAGAGTATACCAACTGGAAGCAAAGTCTGGAGCTCCATATGGAGCCAATCGACCTTCGCATGGCTTCGGTAAGGGAAGCGCGTAACGCGGACCGTCGGTTTTGTTTCGAAGTCATCACCCCACAATACACTCGAGTGTATCAGGCAACCAACGAAGAAGACATGAAGTCATGGATCAGTGCAGTCAACAATGCTTTGCAGACAGCCGTTGAGGCAGCAGGAAAGCCCGACCGGCCATCAACCGACTCGCTGCCTGGACAAACACATCGCGACATCGCGTCAGTGCTTACCGGCAAGAGTCCATCAATGTCAAGCCATCGCAACACATACGGCTCCAAGGCACCCGCGCGACATGCTACAGTGGGCGATCGGCCTGGCGGTTACCGACGAGAAGAGACGTTTGGCGACGAAGGCAAGCTGCTCAAGCAAGTACGAGATGCGGATGCTGGCAACAAGATGTGCGCGGATTGCGGTACTGAGATCAAAGTTGATTGGGTTTCCATCAATCTCGGCATCATCATCTGTATTGAGTGCAGTGGTATCCATCGGTCACTAGGCACGCACATCACAAAGGTCCGCTCTTTAACGTTGGACGTTACGTCCTTTACTCCCGATATCATCGAGATACTGCTCAAGGTCGGCAACCGCATCAGCAATGCTATCTGGGAAGCAAGGCTAGACCCAGGGCTGAAGCCAGGGCCAATGTCGACAAGAGAGCAAAGGCTGCACTTCATCACGTCAAAGTATGCTGATCGGGCATTCGTGGCACCCATAACACCAAACATGTCACACTATGCAAATCCAGAGGAGACGCTGTTAGCGTCGGTTAAGAAAAACGACATCCAGAACGTACTCTACGCGCTGGCACTCCGAGCGAATGCCAATGCGCGCGATCGGTCACGAGGCACACACGCAGTATTTCTCGCGCTTGCAGCCGCCGACCCAGCATCGCCTTCAGCGACAGCATCACCTGCAAGCTCTCCAGGCTCAGCCACTCGCCCAGGCACAGCACAGCCTACCCGCAAAGCCTTCCCCGTCGCTGAGCTACTGTTGCAAAACGGCGCAGAATTACCGATGCTGCCTGCACCCATCCCGCTTGGGCACTCGGCACGAAGCTATCTTGACTTCAAGACAGAGCAACGTGCGGGCAAACGTCCAGCACCTATGGTGGGAAGTCAGCCCCCACCCAACGTAGAAAAACTGCCGTCCTTGCCGCCTATCATGGCAGGCAACGGCAGCTCTCCATCAGAACGGGCGCGTGAACGGGACGCACGACTGCAAAAGCGAGTCTCGGCAAGCGGAAGGTTGGTCAAAACCCCGAACATGGATTTGGGTGAAGGTAAGCGCGGCTCGTAGGGCTAGCTGATGCTTATTTGTTTTCTGTTCTTCTAGCGTATACCTTCCCTGGGCGGCGTGTGGACTTGTGCGATGGGCGTCAACGGGTTGAAGACGTTGCCATCGACGCGACGAGGAGATGAGTGCAATCTAGTCCAGGTTGGATGGAGGCGCAGTGCTGTTGGGAATGCGTGTATGTGTGGCCTTTGATGCATTGTACCATGTTCGCAGTGAACGGCGATTGGCTTGTTCTTCTGAGAGTCAGAGTTGACTCAGCGACCTTGGAGTCATATTTTTTGGCGTGCTGTGTGTATAGTGTAATGAGTAATGGCAGAGCATGAGAGTCACGACGTTGTGAGATGCAAAGGCTGTGAGCCGGAATAGCGGTCCTTAACGACCCCACTACCACTACCGTGTCTGTGCGCGAAACCAAAATTACTTTGAAAGTTATAACCGCACGCACCCCGCCGCCACAACTGCGAACGCACTCACTACCGCAATCATGGCGTCCGCATACTCGAACCTGCCCATGGACGGCGACGACGAATTCGACGAGAGCCAAATCGACTTTACCGACATCGAAGACCAGTTCCAGGTGCGGCTCGACGAGGGGCTCGATGCCTTTGTCGTGATCGATGGATTGCCCATAGTCCCCGAGGACAGCAAGGCCAAGCTCGTCAAGTTTGTGCTGAGGAAGCTGAACAGCGTGGGCAAGGTCAAGGACGACGGCGTGCACATGCCCGTCGGCGAGGCAGGCAAGACGGAAGGGTATGTTGCATCTGGCGCCGCGGGCAATGGCAGACTGGACCTAGGCTGACGGCATCACAGATATGCCTTTGTCGAATACAGCGCACCCGCAGAGGCGGTCGCGGCCGTCAAGCAGCTGAACGGAACTGCGCTCGACAAGAAACACACCATGGCTGTCAACAAGCTCACCGACATCGACCGCTACGGCAAGGAGGGCCGCATCGACGAGGAATACCACGCACCCGAGATCCCGCCATTTGAGCAGAAGGAGCACCTGAGGTGGTGGCTAGGCGACGCCGACAGCCGCGATCAGATGGCCATGTACCGCCAGGAGAAGGTTGGCGTGTTCTGGAACGAAAAGGAAGACCAGCCCGAGCAGGTTGTCGACCGCGAGAACTGGACCGAGTCCTTCATCCAGTGGTCGCCCCAGGGAACCTACCTCACCTCCATGCACGCCCAAGGTGTCCAGCTGTGGGGTGGCAAGGCATGGAGCAGGCAGAAGCGATTCGCCCATCCCGGCGTCAATCTCGTCGACTTCTCGCCCAGCGAAAAGTACCTCACCACCTGGTCCCACCGCCCACTCCAGGTCGACGAGAACCACCCGGTCCCATCGCTCTCGCTCGAGGAGGACGGCAAGAACTACATTATCTGGGACATCGCCACAGGCAAGCCCCTGCGCTCCTTTGCGACCATCGATGTACCCGGTGGCACCGACGCCGATGGTAACCCCGTCAAGAAGAAGCTGCAGTGGCCGACATTCAAGTGGTCTTCCGACGACAAGTATGTCGCACGTATGACCCAGGGCCAATCCATCTCCATCTACGAGCTGCCGCGCATGAACCTTCTCGACAAGACCTCGGTCAAGATCGAGGGCGTCATGGACTTTGAATGGGCTCCAGCAACACCCCGGAGAGAAGGTATCAAGACATACGAGCAGCTCTTCTGCTACTGGACACCCGAGCTCGGTAGCAATCCCGCCAAGGTCGGTCTCATGTCCGTTCCCTCAAAAGAGATTGTGCGCACGCGAAATCTGTTCAACGTCTCTGATGCGAAGCTGCACTGGCAATCCGAAGCTGCCTACGTCTGTGTCAAGGTCGACCGCCACTCCAAGTCCAAGAAGTCCCTCGCCACCAACCTGGAGATCTTCCGTGTCCGCGAAAAGGGTGTGCCTGTTGAAGTCGTCGATTCGATCAAGGACACTGTTATCAACTTTGCCTGGGAACCCAAGGGCAACCGCTTCGTGCTCATCACCACTGGCGAAGTCATTCAGGGCGCTGCTGTGGGTCCCAAGACTGCCGTCTCTTTCTTCGCCCCCGAGAAGCTCAAGGGCGGCGCACCTGGCAACTTCCGTCACATCCGAACCATTGACAAGAAGAACAGCAACGCCATCTACTGGTCACCCAAGGGACGATTCGTTGTTGTCGCCGCTCTCCAGTCTCAGCAGTCTTTTGAACTCGAGTTCTGGGACATGAGCTTCGACAGGCCCAAGGAGGAGTCTGAGAAGGGTGACAAGGAAGTTAACGCCAACCTGCAGCTCATGGATACAGCCGAGCACTACGGTGTAACCGACATTGAGTGGGACCCTACCGGCCGCTACGTCGCCACCGTTGCCAGTGCTTTCCGTCATCGCGTATGTATCTTTACCGTCACGTCCTTTTGCTTCTGCTAACACCCACTAGATGGAGAACGGTTATCACCTCTATGACTTCAAGGGTACACTCCTCCGCGAAGAAGCCATCGAAGGCTTCAAGCAGCTCCTCTGGCGCCCACGCCCCCCGACCCTTCTCTCTAAGGAGGAGCAGGCCGAAATTCGCAAGAACCTGCGCAACTACTCCAAGGTCTTTGATGAGCAAGACGTCGCCAAGAAGAGCTCCGCCAACAAGGCTGTGGTGGAAGCTCGTCGCGAGATGCTAGATGAGTGGCGCAGATGGCGCGAGGAGGTCACTGAGAGGTTGCGCGACGAAGGAGCCGACCTCGAGCTGGCAACCCTCAAGGGAGAGACGCCTGGTCAGGCGGATGATGGGCACCAGGAAGAGATTGAGGAGATTGTAGAGGAGATCATCGATGAGACCGAAGAGGTCGTGAATTAGGTAGTTGAATGAGTAGAGACGAGTATGATAGTAACTCGAATGAACTTGCTGGGAAATGATTTCCCGAACCATACAACCTATGACGAACAATGGCATACGATGATTCATCTCAACACGTTCTTTTTACAACAATCGTGAATGCAACAGCTCTTGCATCACTCATCCCTTATCGGAGAGAGAAAGGTTCAGACGGTCGATTTCATATGACACAACCACGCTCACTATGGCCCGGTGTGTCTTGGATTAATTCTTCCTCCTTCCTCCCAACTTCGCCTTGTAATGCTAGACCAAGTTAGCATTCCTTGCTCTTCACATCCGCTCGACCTACGCAGTTTTTGCTTCAACTTACCTCACAGCTGATTCTCAAACCCTCTTCCAAGCCGACTCGAGGTTTGTAACCCAACAACAATCTTGCTTTTGAAATACTGACATAGCGATCGCGACATCCGTCACTCACAATACCCCGACTAAGCACTCCTTCTGTCCCCGTCATCCAACTAACCCATTCAGCACAGTAACCCAAACACCACGTCAACCCTTCCGGAACTCTAACGTGGAACCTTGGAACATGACCGAATTCCTTCCATACTGCTAGACACAAGGCCCTCGCTGTGACAGGCTCGCCATTGGTAATGAACATGGCTTCACCAGCAGCAGTTTGCGAATTTAGCAGATTGCCGACGGCGAGGACATGTGCGTCTGCTACGTTTTCTATATAAACAAAATCTTGCAGGTTGGTTCCTGTGCCTAGGATGAAGGGCGTTTGGTACGCTGAGATACACGAGTGTATTGTGGGGATGCACACGGTGTCATTGCGGCCAAAGATGGGGGCCGAACGCAGAGCACAAGTCGCGAAGTCGTGCGTATTTGCGGAAAGAACAATGGATTCTGCGAGTGCCTACTACGAGTGAGTTTCTGCTTCTTCTTTTCCATTCCTTTCCAAAGTTTGGGTAGATGATTTTGAATGAGAGATGTTACGGTGGCTAGGAGGCAGTACTTCATGTGAGCGAAATGAATAGTTGAGAACTTCTGGTGTGAAAACTGGCATGAAACAAGGTGATTCAAGAGAGAACAGGCGCTTTCCAAGGAACAGTCAAGGGAAACACAACAAAAGAGGAAATCAGTTACCTTGCTCTGTCCGTAGCTCGTGTGCACACCACCTGTGGGCCAACGTTCATCTACGTTCCTGAAATCGCGATCCAATTCATCCAGAACAACAGTCACACTACTCGTGTACACAAAAGCCTTTGCACCACACTCCCTGCTTGCTTCAACAACATTCCTTGTTCCCTCGACGTTGATCTTGAAGATGGCGTCTTTGCCCCGCATGGAGTATCGCTTCGTGCCTAGAGGGAAGACACCCACTGTGTGAATGACGACAGCAGGTCGAGCTTCGGAAAAAACACTGGACAGAGAAGATGAGTCCATGATGTTGCAGCGGACATAGCGTACGCTATTGGTGAAGGTGTCGCTGCCAAGCGAGGGCGGATTGACGTCTATGACCGTGATGGAGTATCTCTTGCTGCGTAAGAGTGCGGAGACGATGGCAGTACCTAGGAATCCACAGCCGCCTGTCACCAGAACGCGGGTTGGATCCATTTCTTGACGTTTGAGGAATCCTCAGAGACGCTGTGTGTGGTGCAGATTAGTGTTGTTGACGTCGGACGCGTTTCTTTCTTTGAGCGCATTCCAGTCGATCTGTCTTAACAGCATGGAAGCATAGAGCTTCGTATTTGCAGTATCTGCAGCGGATCCACTCATACGACCGCGTACGGTTGTTGTTGGTAGGATGTGACGTCGGGTCTATGAGAGAGTAAGACATGACGAGGCGCGTGTCGCATCCAAGCATTGCCCAATGCTTTCCCGCTGGATGTCTCGCGCAAAAATGCACTTCCACGAGACATTTCAAGTAAGGAACTATGCATGTTCCGCACTAGAACCAAACAAGAATGAACTAGGTAGTGATTGTTGGACTGTATGAATTTGTGCAGGTTATCGCCTGAACCCGGTCCCATCGTTGGTGTCCGGGCAAATGATCTTGACTGCGGCGTAAATCAGCACAATTGGTATCCTCCAACTACGACACATAATATTTACCACAAAATATTTGAACTCCGGACAAACGAAACACTTGAGCACGTATGGTTTCGGTGTGAACACCAGATTTCTTAGTCTTTCGCCTAGATCATATCTTCATGGTGTTCCATCGCCGTCACGTTGAAGAAGGATATTGAAAATTCGAAAAAATTACCCGACGACCACCACCACGATGAAGGTTAACGAACACCAGGGTATATATCGCAAAAGTACCGCTCCACATTGTGATGCTGACTTTTTTCAGCTATCCTTACACCCCGCCTTCTTCTTGTTCCGTACAGTTCTCACCACGTCCCCACATACCACGAATGGATGCAAGATGAGGTATACCAAGAGCCCACCATACTTCGCACTGTTGGGATATTTCCCAGGACTGACTGGGACGCAGGAGTTGCAGAAGCTTACCGCATCCGAGCCACTGACGCTCCAGGAGGAGTACGCCATGCAAGCGTCGTGGCGTCAGGATGCGGATAAATTGACCTTTATTATCTGCACCTCACCGAACACGCCAACAGCACCATCGGATCTTTCCACTATGGTCAAGGTCTCTCCCGAAACGGAAGATGCACCCGACCGCATGGTAGGGGACGTGAACCTGTTCCTCTATCCGTGTGAGGAAGGTGATGACGTAGAGCAACAGGAAGGCTGTGGGACAGAGAAGGTGGACATGGTCGGCGAGTTGGAGATTATGATTGCTCGACCTAGCGCCCGAGGCAAGGGACTTGCGAAAGAAGCCCTGCAGGCATTCATCTGGTACATATCCACATCGTTACCGGCTATTCTGGAGGAGTACGCAAAAGGAACAAATGACACGGGCAAGCTGAAGTCTCTAAGCTACTTGAGGGTCAAGATTGACAAAGACAACACCCGGAGTATCAAGCTATTCAAATCGTTGTGCTTCAGTCAGGTCAGCGAGCCTAACTATTTCGGGGAAGTGGAACTGCGGTCTATGGATATACATGGTGGGATAGCGGATGCTACTGGGTTTGCAAGAAAACTATCCTACGGGGACTGAAAGACAAGCATGTCCAAAACAAGCGACATGAAGAGCACGGGACTGTATGTCACGAGGCAAAGAAATCTGATTGTTGGAAGTACCTGGCAATGTACACGATATAGAACACACGCTTCCGCTACCCGCTCTCCTGAACCGCGCAAATGCAAAACCACCCAATGTTTATTGGTTCGTCTTGCCAGAGTTGTTTGGCTTGGGGAGTTGGTCGAGGATGCTCTTGTTTTGTGGTGGCTGGTAGACAATCTTCCGTGTCTTTAGCGGTGCCCACTTGTACCTGTCGTGATTGTTAGTTTCGAGTTGTAATGGTGAGGTGCGGAGACTTGCCTCTTGACCCAAACACTGAGCGCGAACAGAACACTGGTGACAGCGAGAACCTTCCAGCCCATCTTCTTGCGGTCGTCCATCTCAGGCTCAGCGGTCCAGTTGAGGAACTCAACCACGTCCTTGGCCATCTGCGAGGTCGAAGCCTTGGTGCCATCATCGTACTCAACCAAGTCGTCGTACAGAACACGGGCCATGGCAATTCCGGTACCGGGGAAGTAGGGGTTGAAGTTGAGGCCTTCTTGGACAACGGCACCGGCAGGTGGCTCCTCGGGGTAACCAGTCAACAAGCTGAAGATGTAGTTGCAGCCGCCGTGGCGGGCCTTGACCATGAGCGATAGATCGGGGGGTAGAGCACCGTTGTTGGCAGCGCGGGCGGCCTCGTCGTTCTTGTAGGGGGCAGGCATGTAGTCGGAGAGCTTTCCGGGGCGCTTCTCAATCTCGCCCTGGTCGTTGGGCTCTGTGTCGTACTCGTTCTCCTCGGCGAGCGCCTTGGCCTCATCGACTGTCATGAACTTTCCGACGACGGCGCGGTAAGGCACACGGGAGATGGAGTGGCAGGAGGCGCAGACCTCACGGTAGACCTGGAAGCCACGGCGGAGACTGTGACAGATTAGGGGATGCGCATGTGCGGTAGGACGGGAAGGACGTACGCTCCATGGTCGAAGGTCTTGGACCACTTCTCGTGCTCCCACGGGTATTGAGTTGGGTGGAGACTGTAGAAGCATAGCGTCAGTACATGACTTGCGGTCGGATCATCTTTGGCGCACTCACCCTTCTTCGGCTGGGGTCATGGCATCAACCTGGCGTCCGTAGAGATGCCAGTACCAGGCAGTCGAACCAACGGCGAAGATGGTGGCGCCTGCGGGGAGGGCGTTGTTCTTCCATGCCGAGGCGGCGCCGTCGGCAGAGCTCGATGTCGAGGCAAAGCGCTGTATCACCCATTCCGTCAGCCAGATTATTCAATTGAGGCGGGACAAGCCCTTGTATTGCAGCCCGGCGAGAGATGGTGTCGATGAAGCTCGCGCGAGCTGTCGGGGTTTCTTGGGCCATGCGGGAGGCGTACCGGTTTGCTGGAGGCATTGCGGGCCGTGGCAGCGGCGGAGCGTGCCGTACGCAGTGCTGAGCGAGCCAACATGGTCATGTGAAGCTGGCTCGGAGCAGGAGGGAGACTGGATCAATGGGTTGTCGTTGTCGGCGGTGGTGATGCTGGGAGTAGGTGCGGGAGACACTGGCCGGATCATCAATTTCCACTAGCGCCTGCCTATTATGGTTGCTAACATAAGGCAGCTGCGATTGGCTGCTCCTTCCACCTTCGAATGGTCGCTCCTTCCACCTTCGGGTTTCTAGAATTTGAAACTTTAGAAGTACTCACAGCCTTATGCTTTATCCGTCCGGTTATTCTGGTCTCTTATTGAAACGTTAAAGCTCGTGGTTGGGGCAGATAGTATCGCGTGGCATCACCATTATATACATATTTTAACTTCTTTCTTCTACATACGACCATAGGACACTGAAAATTAGGCTTCCCGTCCGCTCAGCCATATACAAGCAGTGTACCGGCGGATTAGTAGTTAGGTGGGTGACCACTAGCGAATCCCCGCTGTTGTATGTTTTTGTCGTTTTGTTGTAACCCATCAGCATGGTATTTTTTTGCTCACGTCCAACATGTCTAAGTCGTGGTAGGAGGGAGGTTACCGCAGACCATCAGCAATTAAGCACTATCCTGGGCATTCAATGTAGAATGTCATGTATGCTAGTATAGCCAGGGTACGACATGGAGAACAAGAGCTTCTTCGTAGTAGGAGCCCTTCGTACTCGGAGCCCTACATTTCTCCAAAACTCCGAAACAAACGTCTTTATACACGCCTGTCTATCGTCATGCTGAGATATACGTCGGAACATCATTCACCTAAGAGTACGAGTTGCGACTGCGCTACTTGCTCTGTCCAACGCCGACAGCAACACGCACAGCATTGTCATGTGACCCTACTTCTATACCCTTTCACTCATGCAGGAATTGCGAAAGGGCTCAAACGAGGGCTAGGTCTTCTCTAGCAAGAACTGGCTGTATTGCCAGAACACACAGCGTCTCTGCGGAGAGGGTGACGCTGGGAGGACTTTCTTGCGTGTTGAATAGAAAAGTCTTTGAGCAAGTCGGCAAGGTTTATATACCGGCTAGCGGAACGTTCCACTAGGCCATATGTGGTGCGCAACATCAACATCAACAAGAGGGCCCTTGGAGAAGAACTCTGCCCGTCTCACTGTGTGCGCTTCTAAAGCAGCGTGCTGATAGAAACAAAAGGTTGCTAGTGCCTTTGGGGCTGCCATTGAGTTAGTGTGCTTGAGCATTTTCCGTGCTTCTTTCTACCTGGGTCCCTTGGTATTGTATGCACGTCGCGCTGCAGCAGACGAGAAGCTAGATGCACCGCTTCACCCATCATGGCCGTCTCCTGGTGTCAAGACCCGTCACCGCTCCTTGCTGCAGTCCCAGTCGACTGAAGCCGCGTCGGAACCTCTTGCACACGCTCACGTCAAACACTCGCCTCCCTCGTTACCCCGCTGCCTCGCCGACACCATCTCTCCGCTCCCCTCCATCCTCCCGACACCCTGCCTTTGTCACTGTGAGGCACTGTTCCCATCGACGAAACATGTGCAAGCACTTTGGCGCCGAGGGCCACTCGTCCATTGACATCACCAAGGGCCGTGAGGTGCTGCCTGTCAATGTCAAGCCTATTCACTATGACTTGACGCTGGAGCCAGACTTTGCCAAGTTTACCTACCAAGGCACCGTCACCATCGAGTAGGCACATGCGCATCTTGCACGACAAGACGCCCGCTGACACCACGCCAGTCTAGACGTCGTCGACGACACTACCTCGATTTCCCTCAACACCAACGAGCTCAAGATCCACTCGACCAAGGTCACGGCTGGCCAGCAAGTCATCACCGAATCGCCCAATGTCACCACCGACGACGATGCGCAGACGACCAAAGTCAGCTTCGACCAGACCATCCCTGGCGGCAGCAAGGCGAAGCTTACCATGACCTTCTCCGGCGTCCTCAACGACAACATGGCCGGCTTCTACCGCTCGTCCTTCAAGGCCGCCGACGGCTCGACCACATACATGGCGACCAGCCAGATGGAGCCCACGGATGCCAGGCGGGCGTTCCCCTGCTTCGACGAGCCGGCCCTCAAGGCCAAGTTCACCGTCACGCTCATCGCCGATGACAAGATGACCTGTCTCAGCAACATGGACGTGGCGTCGGAGAAGCAAGTCGACAGCACCATCTCGGGCGGAAAGCGCAAGGCCGTCACCTTCAATCCGACGCCCCTCATGTCAACATACCTCCTGTGCTTCATCGTCGGCGAGCTCAACTACATCGAGACGAACAACTTCCGCGTCCCTGTACGAGTCTATGCTCCAAAGGACCGAGACATTGAGCATGGCCGGTTCTCGCTCGAGCTGGCCGCAAAGACGCTGGAGTTTTACGAGAAGACCTTTGACAGTCCCTTCCCGCTCCCTAAGATGGACATGGTTGCTATTCCCGACTTTAGTGCAGGTGCCATGGAAAACTGGGGCCTCGTCACCTACCGCGTTGTAGATGTGCTTATTGACGAAAAGGTCAGTGGTGCTGCTACCAAGCAGCGCGTTGCCGAGACGGTGCAGCACGAGCTCGCGCATCAATGGTTCGGCAATCTCGTAACCATGGACTTCTGGGACGGCTTGTGGCTTAACGAGGGATTCGCAACCTGGATGTCGTGGTACTCCTGCAATGTCTTCTACCCCGACTGGAAGGTCTGGGAAGGTTATGTTACGGACAACCTGGCTAGCGCACTCTCGCTCGACTCTCTACGCAGCAGTCATCCCATTGAGGTGCCTGTGAAGCGTGCAGACGAGATCAATCAGATTTTCGACGCCATCTCCTACTCCAAGGGCTCTAGTGTCATTCGCATGATTTCCAAATATGTCGGAGAGGACACCTTCATGGAGGGTATTCGCCGCTACCTTAAGAAGCACGCCTATGGCAACACGGAGACCGGCGACCTGTGGGCTGCCTTGGCTGATGCCAGTGGCAAAGACGTTGGCAAGGTCATGGATATCTGGACCAAAAAGGTCGGATTCCCAGTCGTTACCGTGACCGAGGGCGCCGACTCTATCCACCTCAAGCAAAACCGCTTCCTCCGTACAGCCGACGTCAAGCCAGAAGAAGACCAGACCCTGTATCCAGTCTTTCTCGCGCTGCGGACTAAAGAAGGGGTTGACGAGGACTTGACGCTTTTCGATCGCGAAGCCGACTTCAAGCTCAAGGACCTCGACTTCTTCAAGCTCAACGCAGACCACTCTGGTCTTTACCGGACCTCATACACGCCAGAGAGATTGAGGAAACTTGGAATCTCGGCCAAGGAGGGCCTCTTGACTGTTGAGGACAGAGCTGGTATGATTGCTGATGCTGGCTCGCTGGCCGCGTCTGGCTATCAAAAGACGTCTGGCATTCTCTCGCTCCTGGACAGCTTCAAACATGAGGCAGAGTTCGTCGTTTGGGGGGAGATTACTGGTCGCATTGGTTCCCTCCGGGGCGCATGGATGTTCGAGGACCAGAAGATCAGGGATGCTCTGAAGAAGTTCCAGTTAGAGCTCAGTGCCGAGAAGGCACATGAGCTGGGATGGACGTTTGATGAAAAAGACGGCCATATCGAGCAACAATTCAAGGGTCTCATGTTCGGTGCTGCCGGTATCGCCGGAGACGAGAAGATTACCAAGGCATCATTCGACATGTTTGAGAAGTTCAAAGCAGGCGACAAGTCTGCCATCCACCCCAACATCCGCGGCAGCGTATATGCTATTGTGTTGGCGAATGGTGGGCAAGAAGAAGTAAGTCGTTGAACTGCGATATGTGAAATCTGAACTAACCTTGCTCAGTACGACGTCATTGTCAACGAGACACGAAACGCTGCCACAAGTGACGAACGCAACTCGGCTCTTCGCGCGCTCGGTCGTGCCAAGTCGCCAGAGCTCATCCAGCGCACGCTCGCCATGGCCCTCAGTGACGAAGTCAAGGGCCAAGACATCTACCTGCCCATTGCTGCCTTAAGGTCACACGCAGAGGGCTGTCACGCGCTTTGGAAGTGGGTCAAGGACAACTGGTCGGAGCTGGAGAGAAGGCTGCCTCCTAGCTTGAGCATGCTAAGTTCGGTTGTTGCCATTACAACATCGGGCTTCACTCACCGGGAACACATTGAAGATATCCAGGCGTTCTTCAGCAGCAAGAGCACCAAGGGCTTCGATATGGCGCTGTCTCAGAGCATCGACGCCATCAGTGCCAAAGCCGCATGGCTTGAGAGAGATGCGGAGGATGTCAAGATGTGGCTGCAGGAACATAGATACCTGCAGTAGAAGCAGAGTGTTGTGTGGATTGTTATGAACTATGGCTGTACAAATAGATGGAGATGAAAAGCATTTACTCCCTGCGCCATCAATCCATATTGTCCCCAACAAACACAATAAGCTTTTTTCACGTTGGCAAGTCTAAGAATGACGTCAGTGTACATACCATAAGCGTAACTGAACAAATGCACCACGACAACCTCTGCGGTGCGGCAGGTCGGCTTTTACAGAGATGTGAGTTTAGTGTGACGTGAATTCATTCACCACTTCGTAGTGTAACTTCAGATGTGTGACCATGTCAGCCTCTTTCCTATGACGCTATTGTACATGATGCTCATGGCTCTTTCTTGAATTATTATCAACCAAGTCTAGGCTATGGTTCTACAGCTTCTGGTAGTCTAGCTTGCCCTCGAGCTTCTTTGACTCGGCCATCTTCCGCACTGCCTTGTTGAAGTCGTCCTGGTTGATCGAGTCTCGGTAGTCCTTGATGGCAAAGAGACCACTGTGGTAGGTTAGCCATACTGTAGTCACACGGGAAGAAGATACTTACGCTTCTGTGACAACGTTGCGTAAATCGGCGCCGTTCATGCCATCGCTCATCTTGACAATGCTCTCAAAGTCAATCTCTCCGTCCGTCACTACGCTGCCAGAGTGGATTTTGAGAATCTCCAGACGTCCTACTTCGTTGGGCAGGGGGATTTCGAGCTTGCGGTCCAGACGACCAGCGCGCAGAAGAGCAGGGTCGAGCGTGTCTGGTCGGTTTGTTGCCATGATGATCTTGGTCTGTCCTAGGTAGTCGAAACCATCAAGCTGATTTAGCAGCTCCATGAGAGTTCGCTGAATCTCACGATCTGCTGAAGTTCCCTCGGAGAAGCGTCGTCCACCAATCGCATCGATCTCGTCCATGAAGATGATGCAGGGCTCGTGCTCCTTTGCGTAACCAAACATCTCGCGGATCAGACGCGCCGACTCTCCAATGTATTTGTCGACAATGGCCGAGCTGACAACCTTGAGGAAGTTTGTCTCGAGACTGCTCGCCACAGCACGTGCCAGTAGTGTCTTGCCAGTGCCTGGCGGACCGTAGAGCAGCACTCCCTTTGGCGGCTTGATGCCTACTCGCAGGAACAGCTCTGGGTTCTTCAACGGCAGCTCAATCACCTCACGTAGCTCTCTAATCTGCTCATTGAGACCACCGATACCGCCAAAGCTAACCTGACCCGGGTCTTCGAGCGACATGTTGTAGACGAGCGGATCGACTTCGCGGGGGAGCATGCGCATTATGGTAAGAGTCGTCATATCCAGAGCCACGCGGGTGCCTTGCTTGAGCTTGGCCTTGTCGACCTTTGACCGGCATCCGACGACGTAACGGGGCCCTGACGATGCCTTGACAATGACTGCGGGGAGGTTAGTGTGGCGTCTCTCTCGGTGATGCAAATGCCCACGTACATCGCTCCTCGTCTAGCTGCTTCAGCACCTCTCCTATTATCTGGCCGACGCTCTGCAGCGCCTTGATGTTGTCTTCTGATACGTCAAAGTCGTGCTGGAGGCCCTTGATGTCCAGTCGCAGCGCCTTGAGCTTGGCCTCCCATTCTCTCGACTCAAGTAGCTTGGACTTGTAAGCTTCGAGGGCGTGTTCCCGCTCTTGGTCGCCGCTTCCGCTCATGGTGAGGTTGTGCGGTGGATGTGAGTGTGGTTGTGAATGTAGTTGTAATGGTGCAGCAGGTGCGGGAGGCGGTAATGGCAAGGCGGCCGGGTTTGGTGCGGGATCAAGGTGGAGGTGTAAAGCTATGTGCGGTCAGTGATGGCGAGTTCCAGCCTTGGTCCGGGTGAAAGGTGGGAGGGCGAAGTGTCGGTGGTGATGGCGATGGTATTGGTGCTATCGCTGGTGTTGTTGCGGAATGCGGGAGACGGTCCGAGAAAGTGAGAGAGCGCGGCGCGTCGTTGGAAGCTCCGACCCTGCATCATCGAGCCTGCCTATGACAACCGATCCGTCCACGACAAACACACTGCACCTTTTTCATGATGCAAGCCAACGGGCCCCCGTCGCCGAGCAAGGCAAAGCGCTCGCGTGCCGAAATGGAGGCTGACGGCGCCGTCTCTGCAAGAGAAGCTGCGGCCCAAGTTCAAGACGGTATTGCCATTCCGCACCTCTCACGCGCGCCAACTTTCTCACACCCACTGTAGACGATACTTCCTCCGACGACGATGACTTCGGTCCGGCTCTCCCCTCCTCGGCGCCCAAGAGGAAAAAGCGCAAGCTGCCGTACGAAAAGCTCTATGTCGCTGCACTGCCCGGCGCAACCCGTTACTCCAAATCACTCATGCATCGCGAGCAACTGTGCTTTACCACTTTGACGCCCCACACCGACTTCCTCATAACGAGCTCCGTCGACGGCGTGGTCAAGTTTTGGAAGAAGGACTTTGGCGGTATAGAGTTTGTCAAGGAGTTCAGGGCGCACAATGGCGAAATCAAGTCTGTCAACGTGAGCGCCGACGGCCGTAGCTTTGCCACTGCAGGCGCCGACAAGACGATCAAAATCTTTGACGTCGTCACCTTCGATCTCCTGGCCATGCTGACCGTCGAGTATACCCCTCGCGCGGTTTGCTGGCTGCATGGCCGAGGCGCAAGCTTTCCTCAACTCGCCGTCAGCTCCGAAGAGAATGGTTGGATCCGCATATACGATGGCAGGGGGGAGAATCCGGAGCCTCTGCAAACGCTCAAGAGTGTGCACAGGGCGTCGGTCAGCATAATGGCATACAACAATGAATTCGACTGTGTCGTAAGCGTCGATCAAGGGGGTATGGTCGAGTACTGGAGACCCAATGGAAATTATGAAAAGCCAGACAACGTATGGTCGCTGAAGAGCTCCACCAACTTGTTCGAGTTCAAAAAGTCAAAATGTGTGCCCTCGTCGCTTACCATATCCCCCTCTGGGAAGCAGTTTGCCACCTTTTCCTTTCCTGATCGAAAGGTCCGCGTCTTCGATTTTGCAACGGGCAAACTCTATCGCACATACGATGAATCAGTTGAAACCATCACGAGCATGCAACAGGCCGGCACCGCTGTCCAACACCTAGAGGACATGGAGTTTGGTCGACGGATAGCCATCGAGAGAGAGCTTGACCAGCCTACTACAAGAGGTCGCATGAATGTCATATTTGACGAGACAAGTAATTTCATCCTATATGGCAGCATGTACGGAGTCAAAGTCATCAACACGCTGACTAACAAGCTCGTGAAGCTGTACGGCCAAGAAGAATCCATCCGACCGCTATGGCTGTGTCTCTATCAAGGTCAACCAGAGAAAAAGGGTGTCGTCACGGTCGAAATGGCAGCGAGCGAGAACCCACTGCTTCAAGAAGCCGAGGCGAGAGACGCCATGCTGGTCTCTACAGGTTCTGGCAAGGTCCGCTTCTACATGTACACCAACGATGCCAGCGCTACCAAGTCGACCCGTGACGTACAGAACGAGAAACCTCGTGCCGCTGGCGCCAATAAACAAAAGAATGATAAAACACTCGCTGCGACGGGTACGACGGCAACACTTCACACTACCTATGGTGACATCACCATTCGCCTCTTCCCAGACGCTGCGCCCAAGGCCGTGGAGAATTTCGTCACCCACGGGCGCAATAACTACTACAACAACGTCATCTTCCACCGCGTAATCCGCAAATTCATGATACAAACCGGTGACCCACTTGGCGACGGTACAGGCGGGGAGAGTATCTGGGGCAAGGAATTTGCAGACGAGTTCTCCAACTTGAAACATGACAAACCCTATACGGTGAGCATGGCGAATGCTGGGCCAAATTCGAATGGAAGTCAATTCTTCATTACAACTGAAAAGACTGTAAGTCTCCATCCCCCCTCCTTTCTTTCTCTCTTTCTCTCTCTCTCTCTCTCTCTCTCTCTCTCTCACTCACTCTCTCTCTCTCACCATCAATCACCCAACAATGAGGCGACACGCTGACTGTGAATTATGTGTAGCCCTGGCTCGACAACAAACACACCATCTTTGGAAGGGCGATTGCAGGTATGGACGTTATTCACAAGATCGAGAACACCAAGGTGTACAAGGAGAAGCCGGAGGAGGATATCAAGATTATCAGTGTCTCCATCTCTTGAAATCGCGGGTGATGGGACTATCAACATGATGGCTGAGCACGAGAAGCAGTTGCTGTATTGCTTTCAAAATGGGGGAATTGTACAGACCCACCCACTGGTTAGCTTTGATACCTAATCGCACATGAAGGAATGCAAGTGTAATGGGATTGAACCAAATGACCAACTTGCTTGACAGATTTGATACATTAATCCATATTCATTCTTCTCCTATCGATAATACTGCTTAGGGTTCGATACGTGTTCGTTTGCCTTATGGGCCGGTCTAAGATGAACGCAACAACTGCTCCTCAAGACGACCCAAGACATCATTCTGTGACACGATGAAACGCCGCCAAAGCCGTGCGCCCTGAACCCAGACCCGCTATATAATTCAAACAACGCCCGACAGTGAAATGGAACTGCACATCATCGCTACCCAAGTTCCTGGTATCATATGCGAATGCATGCGAGTACGCCGAAGCCCTCCATGAGGCGCCATTGTCCCCAACCAGACAGAAAGAAAGCTAAATCAAACCTATAAAAGCAAACCAGAGTGGCGTGCAGACCATCCTGTTCCTAGACGCCAGTAAATGTAAAGTTGTGTGCAAACGTGTAGCACTCTGTGCTCTGCGCAACTACTTTGCGACACCCTGAGAAGGCGAGCTGCGACCGACGGAGTGTGGTGCGGGCGCACTGGTGATGGAGGTGCGCTTTTGAGCCCTGAGTACATCAAGCTTTTTCTTCAGCGCTCTTTGGCGGCTTCTCATCTGTTCGAGAACTGTAGCAGTTAGCTGTGTATCCCTCGGAAGACATTGTAGCGGCACTTACGCTTCTGGATCGAGCGTCGGTCTTCACCATCGAGACCATTGATTTCCTCAGCATCTGCCTTGTCGTTGGGCGAATCTTCCTCTTCTTCCAAGACAGCTTGAAGCATTGTGATAGCAGTCCAGTAATTAATATCACAGTCGGCCAGATTGTGTCCAGTAAGCTCATCAATGGCTGCCTGGCGGCTCATTTCTAGGGATCGATCGTATAGCAGCTTTTCGGCCGTGACGCCAGTTGTAAGCAGAATATTCTCGGCAGAACCAACCGCAGTCGTAGAACCAGATGCCGCTGACTGATTCTGAGGATGACTGGGATGGTCTGCTGGTAACTGCTGCTGTGCCTGCTTGAGTTTGCGTGCAACTATCTCAGATTTGACGCAGCACTCGTTGAATCGGTCGCGCATCCAAGAGACTACTTGGCCAAGTTTTGCATTAGTTCGGCTTGCACCGTCAGGACCGCTGTTACGTCGAGTTCGGTTCCAGTAACTACCGGTCAAGTCCATGGCCTTGTTCAGCATCGCCAACGTTTTCACAAAAAGTACCAACGCTTCCTCAGAGATGATAAGAACAGTATCGGGCGTCAGATCATCGTCGTCGTCATCCTCGTCGTCAATTACATCGCTACTAGGCTTGCGAGCAACGCCAGTGGAGCCGATACCTAGAGCCGGGTCGCTTGGTGCAACTGGGACGAGCTGGCTGTACTTGACTTCTGCGAAGCCGTAAACAACGTGGCTGAGCTGCGCCAGATCTTCAATCCTTTTAACCGTACTAGTGTCTTCGTCCTTGCCCACCACTTTGCCTCCATCGCCGACCAGCAACATACTGCTTTGCGCAGTTGGATACGCAGGAAATGCAGAATAGCCCTGTGGGGGAGATACGCCCTTCATGACGGGTGGTGATAGACCAAGCCCTCGAATGTTGACCATGTTCATAGCCTTGGACAAGGCAGAAGTAGCGGTTTCGAAACTTGGACGATACTGTCTCCGACTGTATGAAGCCGTGCGTTGGTGGGTAATGGTTGGCTTTTGTTGGATCTGGATGGCCTTGGAAGGGACTGCGCCAGTGATCGATGTTGGGGACCCTTGTGTTGTCGAACGTCGCTTCATTGGAACTTCTCGGTGAACGAGACGATCTCGTTGTGTTTGCGGGCTATTGGCAATCTCGTCTGCGAGTGCGTCGATTTCCACACGGCGCTTCTCTACAAATACAAATCCCTCGTCAAGCGCGTTGTCTTGTGCAGCTCGTTCTGCCGCTTCTTTCAGTACATTGGCTTCCGCTCTCTGTGGGATCCGCTCGCGGTCAAAGTGCTCCTTGAGGCCGGTAGGTGTCGATGCTTGCTCATCGCGAGAATATTTGCGCCTATGGCCGATGGTAGTGGGTGCGGCGGTCTGATCCTGCAGTGTAGCGGTACGTCCTGGTGCGGTTGCCGCGTTGGTAAGAGTGGGTCGGCGGTGTTCGCGAGTCGACCTACGTTCGTCGCTAGGATCGGCCGGGGCATTGTTGGCCCTTCGTGCAGAAAGGTGTTGCGGTGGAGTGCTAGAGAAGTTACCGGAAACGGGTCTAGAGCTGGGCCGTGAAGGCGGCGTTGTGCCAGGGGCTATCGTCCTGTCTCTGGGCAATGGCGAGTATGGATTATCAGCAGCCCTTGGATCCATTTCAACAGGCGCTTTCTGTAGTCGCCTAGGTGGCTCGATTGGTGGTTCTAGTACAGAGGTTTGCATACGCTCAGAAGCTTGCATGGAGCCAGGAAGGTCTTCGTCCACCATGTCTGGAATTTCATCACGGATGACCGGGTCTGAGAAGAAATGTTCATAAGACATGCGCTCAGTTGGCTTACGCTTCAGGAGTGCGCGAATGAGAGTCTTCATGGCCCTGCTGCTGACGAGACCTTCTGGGAATCGGACCTGATCCTTGCGCTCTTCGATTTTGCGTAGCAATTCTACGTGGTTGTTGGCCCTAAATGGTGGCCGAGCACACATCATTTCGAAGAGAACGGTTCCCACGGACCACAGATCAGCCTTTGCATCGTACTTTTCATATCGCAGAATCTCTGGTGCCATGTAGAGGGGAGAGCCGCAGAGGGTTTCGGCCAGTGAGGTAGTTGGCAGAATCCTAGCGAAGCCGAAATCAGCAATCTTGAGCATGGGCAACGAGGCAATGCCAGTGGCGGGTATCAAGGAGTTTGCGCTGGCGGCCAGAGGCATGCGTTCCAGAGTTCCACTCTGAGAGTAGAATATGGACGATGGATTGAGAAGCAGATTCTGGGGCTTCAGATCACGATGGATGTAGTTCTTGGATCGCAGAAACTCGAGAGCGCTGGCCATCTGCTTGGCAAAGTGGCGTACGACGACCTCGTGGAGGCCGCCCACGGCTGGGTTGGGGTACTTTTCTATCATGCGCTGGGTTTGCGGGTGGTTCACGAGATCGGAGCGCTTCTTGATGAAGGCTGACAGGTCGCCGAGTTCACAAAACTCCATGATAATGTGCATGCGCGATGGCGTCTCGTGGCAGTCGATGAGCGACACGATGTGTGGGTGGTGCAGACTGCGCAAGATGGTGATTTCCGAGACGAGGTTGTCTTTGAGCTTCTTGTTCAGCTTGTTCATGTTGACCGACTTGATGGCGACCGACTGCCGTTTCTCCTGTACAAGGACGCAGTTAGCACTCGATGCATGCTTGAGAGTGAGGGCAGCAACGTACAATGTGGATGCCACGATAGACTTCGGCGAAGCTGCCTTTGCCAATGTGATGCAAGCGCTTGAACTTGCCGATAATCTGCTCCGAGCCTGTGGCAGCGGGTGACGACGTCGACGGCGATGCACCCGACCGCCGTGGGGCGTGCGGGTTTGGGGGTGAGGCCATGGTAGGCGGCGCTGGCTGAGCAGCCGGGGCCCGGATGAGGCTGCTGGTGTCTATGTAGCCAGTCGTCAGCTACCAGCGAAGATGTGGGTATAGCGTGGCCGTGAGGGCGTTGGACATGAGCTATCGTCGTGGTCGGGCTATCGATAGCGCTGAGGGATGGTCGTGGTGGTGAACGCGACGGTGGCGGCAACGAGTATGCGGGCGCGATGGGCAGATGAGCGAGGAATACGTGAGATTGGATACAAGAAAGCAGAGCGGCGGAGAGGGTTAAGAGATTAGGAGAGCGAAAGCATGCAGCGGGATAGTAGGTAGTGGTCAGTAGGCGGTAGTCTGAGGCGCGCGGGACGTCTATGGCCGCACGTGCCGATAACGCGTGCTCGCCGCTAGCTTGGAACCTCAGAACCTACCTTACAACTATCCTACTGCAACTAGGACAACGTCGACCAAACTCTGTTCAATCTCCTTGCAATAGCCTCCTGGACACGCTCATCGGGTTCGACGGATTTGCTTGTCATGGTCCGTGGCTGCCATGGATAAGTTGCAGAGCGTAGAGTATGGGGCATATCGCTGACCCATAGCCCCTC
Organism: Alternaria alternata; assembly: GCF_001642055.1. NCBI lineage: Eukaryota > Fungi > Ascomycota > Dothideomycetes > Pleosporales > Pleosporaceae > Alternaria > Alternaria alternata. The sequence continues at coordinate 191,087 of NW_017306226.1, read as the reverse complement.
ATTTGGCCGCCGACGTGACCTCCACCAGCACTACTTCGTCTCGCCCAACTCTGACGTAATTGTCTCGAGGCTGTAGATGCAAGTCATGCTCCCCTGCGCAAATGGCCATGTGCATGGTGTTTTAGTATACCAGGCTATCTATTGCGTACCTGCATCCCGCCTGATGCGGCTGAGTCCGTTGCCTACAGCCTGACACCCCTCACAAGAGCCCATAGTATGACTGGCACTATCACATTGTCGTTTCCGCCTGTGAGCACCGCCTCGTTGAGGCTCGCCCCCGCCGCACATAGACCTGCCTTGCCGACCATGAGCAGTGCGTCTTGTACCCACTCGCTCGTTGTCTTCTGCCCTGCCTGGCCACTGTCCCACCCAACGTCAAGCCAGACTCTACTCACAACGAGCCCTATCGACACTGCAAATGCAAATGCTAGGGAGCCCTCGAGTGACTTGCCGCCGGCCCATGGCCACTTCCGCCGTCCGTAGCGACGGCCGATGAGAGATGCCGCGGCGTCGCCCATGCCAACACAAACCACCCCTGCCACCATACTCACATCCCTATCCTTGACATCCCACCCTTGCCATGGCTCATCGCCAGCCCGTTCTATACCTGCGAGCGATAGCCAAAGCGGTATTGCGCAGCCTATGAGGAGAAAGATGTGTGATACTACTACTGGACCCCGGAGATCACGACCGTCTACGTACGGCGTGAGGAACCTAGCAATGGGTTTCGACAGTGGTGGCAGTTGCGAGGCACGAATCAGATCCAGAAGGAGAAATATCGCAAGCACCAACGCAAGGGCTAGTGCGACAAAACAAGGATCGATGAAGATGGTCGGAAGAAGCATCGCGACCATGGTGCCATGGAACACCTTTCTGCGCGTATCGACTTCTACAACCGCGGAAAGTGAGAAGACTGCAACAAGGCCGGCAATGATAGTTCCGGCACAGTACAAGCACAGCAAGAGACGTGTGTTTGCTTCGCCTACCACTAAGAAACGCACATACTCCGCAGGTGATAGATGTTGTGCGGATTCGAGCATGTCGTCAGAATCCAGTCTCGTCGGTAGTGGGACCCACCAGTCCAAATTCCACTGGAACACCTCCCATCGCACGCGTGGTACATTGCCGAAGAGGTAGCTGATGGCCCATCCAAACGGTTCGTTGTGGTGGAGAGCATGTTCGCCGATAGTATACCGAATTGGTCCAAGTATTAGCGCGACTACAATCGCATAGAAGTATCCTGCGTACAACCACTTCCTCATGGTGGCCTCGGTCGGTGTGAGCGACAGGTAGGACTGCACAATTGATCTCGATCGTTTTCGACTCGAGTACTGATGCTTTGATGTATGGTCTTCAGCGACGAGAACTGGAAGGGTGTTCCTTCGCCTGCGTCCGCTGCTATGGTTGGCTCTTTCGCCACCATTCGATTGCTGAAAGCCCGTATTTGTCGCTTCAACCGCGGATCGTGGCTCATCGCCGTCCATGCGAAGTCTGCTGTGTTTCGCAGAATCTAGAATGTTGACTTTCAGACTCTTAGTCTTGTGGAGAGCATTTTCAAATGCAGGATCTTCTTCATCCGCATCACTATCACTCGCATTTCTCACCGAACCACTCCCGCCGCGCCTGGAACCCAGGCTGTGGTTCAGGACCTGCAAGAAATTCTGTCGAGCTCGGATGACTTGGCCAGCACGCCGAAGCCTCCATCGCGGAATGCGTGCAAGTGCAACACCCCACTTCAAGATCCTGCCGCAAAGCAAGAAAACACCCAGCCCGCCTAGCCACAGCAAGACAGTGAGTATGGTTGCTTGAGGAGTTTCCGAGAATAAGAGGAGGTTGATGAGCCCAATGGAAAGCAAATGCAACTCGGCTGGCAAAAGGCTCGTCGTGGTGAGATAGTACAAGGGCGGTAGTAGCGCCTGATGCAAGGGGAATAACATCACCAGAAGTTCTGGGTCTACACCTTGGTTAGGCGGGGGTAACTTGAGCTTGTATGGTGTCTGTGCAAACAGCCGAGAGGGTATATCGGTGTTCTCTGAAACGATCAGGGGCATGATGGATATCAGCCAGTGCAGAGGAGAGTAGCCCAAGGTAGCGCTTCTGAAAGGAACAAGCCTGGCTGGTAAAGCGGCTAGTCCAAGCAACATGTTGGGTAGAAGGGGCTTTGACGATGAGGCAAACAGGGAGATCGCAATCAGGACGGGCAATATTGGGGGGTAGAGGATAGTGGCCGGATCGAAGGCGGCTGGTAGATGTATTTGACGGCCAAGCCGGAGTTGAGAGTGATTTCTCCATGAGTAGTACAGAAGCCGAAGCGGATATAGCCCCAAAACGCCAGCCATGACAGAACAGTGTGTCAACAGCTCTACTAGACACAGGTCAGCATACTTTGGCGCAGGCAAGGGATGCGGACTGACCTCTATGCCATGCCAGCAGTTTGGTCCAGCAGTCGCAACCACGGACAGCCAGGACGGCAATGCCCGCAAGCAATGCAGTCTCGGTCGTTCTCCTGACCAGCTCGTTGCGCCGCCGCTGGAGGTATCTCTGCCTGGCCGCCCTCGCTTCGTCGTCGCTATGGTATACGTCTCCCTTGCGTCTCGTCTTGTTGTTGCGAGCGAAGTAGCCCTCGGAGAGCTTCCTCCCCTCATCGTCAATCTGTGTGGGGGTGAGGAGGGGGCTCGCCCACGCCTCTGTGCCCAATGCCTGGGACTCACGGAGGCCCTTGTGCGGTCGCAAGGGAGGAGCAGGCAGTGCCTTGACAAGGCTGCAGCCCTCGTCGTCGGCCTCGGTGCCGCTTTCACTTGGTGATTGTGACGGCGTTTTCCTCATGGTCTTGTCTAGGGGCCGAGGCGGGGTTTGCGATTGCGATTGCGAGTGCAGAGAAACGTCGTGCGCCGGATCTGGCGACCGTCTCCGTAGCTGATCTCTATGATGCAAGTACGGGTGGGGCGAACGGCGGAATTGGTCGAGTTGTTCGATGTCGTCGGGCGCAGGCGCAAACGCATCCAAGGGCGAGTCTGGCGGTGCCGTCTCTTGCGCCATCATGACCTTTGCTCTGTTGCTTGTGCCTGCACGACTACAGGGAAGTCGCGCGGCACAATGGTCAAGAGTTTATCGTGGATGCACGCACATTCAAGTCATATGAGGCGACAGTGGCCGAGGGTTGGCAGCGGTGTTTGCGCTGTGTCTGTTAGCGAACCGCTCTGCCAATTGTACGTGCGGTGCAATGCGATGCAGTGCAATGCAGAAATCACTGCGAGAAGACAAATTGGCGTGTCGAGCGGCGCCGAATGCAGCGCATGTCGTGTCGAGTTGGCGATCCTCACATGTGAACACGGTACAGTCGGAAGACGCGAACCCATGCATGACGGAGGTCTTGCTTGGCGTTAGGGTCCGCAAAAAGTTTCTAGCCAAGACAATTCCTACTACACAGATCTCTTCCGCGCAGGTCAAACGGCAACCACAACCATGTCGTCGTCTTTCTTCACCACGCCGGCCTCGCAACGGAAACGGAAGCGCGGCGAAGTCGCAGCCAGCGCCCCCAAACGTCGCAACACGGACGCGCATGCTCGTCGCTCCCAGCGAGAAGAGTCCATCAGTGGCAGCGACGAATCCGACGGCGACGGCGCACCCACCTTCGACGACGACGAAGACGACGCAGACGGCGGCTCCACCACCTCTGAAGATGAGAACGAGACTGCGGCGGAAAAGCGTCTCAGGTTGGCAGAGCGCTACCTCGAGAACATTCGCAACGAAGTCGAGGAGGAAGTGGGCTTCGACGCCGAGCAGATTGACAAAGACCTCATCGCTGAGCGACTAAAAGAAGACGTCGCAGAGGGAAAGGGCAAGATCTACAGGTCAATTGCCACCGAGCTTGACTTTGAGCATGCATCGCATGCCACCGGCTACTCGGGGCTGCAAAAAGCTACAACAGGATGTGCCGTCAAGCTGCCGTATGCCTGGACCATCAGCAAAGATCTTGTCGTCGAGAAGTGGGAAATCGCTGACCCAAAGTCGTATGCGCCTGACCCCAGCCGACCGTCCAACTTGACGCCGCGCACCACACCAAAGAGGCTCCTCTGGCGGAAAGGGAACAAGAACAAAAAAGGCGACCGCGCCTTCCTGGGCCACACGGGCGAGATCGTATCTATTGCTGTCTCCGACTCGGGAAAGTACCTGGCCACTGGCGACAAGCATGCTCGCCTGATCATCTGGGACGCCGACACTCTTACACCCCGTCACCTCTTCACTCGCCATCGAGACGCCGTCCTCTCTCTGTCCTTCCGAAGGGGCACCGAACAACTCTTCTCTGGCGGTGCGGACCGAGCTGTCATTGTCTGGAGCGCGCCGGAATCAGCATATATTGAGACGCTTGTCGGACATCAGGACGCTGTCATTGGTGTAGCAGGCGGGCTGGAGCTCAATCAGGAGACTTGTGTCAGTGTAGGCGCAAGAGATCGCACCGCTCGCTTGTGGAGAGTCGTCGAGGAAAACCAGCTCGTGTTCCATGGAGGCGGTACGGCTAGACAAAAGGGCCTGGACAAGTTGCGCAAAGGTCGATTCGGAAAAAATGTTGATGGAGACGAAAAACAGGATGAACAGGCCAACGGTGGAACGTCCGACAATGACGATGACCCGCCCATCGCATATGCTGAGGGCTCCATCGACTGCGTTGGTCTTCTCGACGCCGGCTTGTTCGTTACAGCATCTGACAATGGTGCACTGTCGCTATGGTCTGTCAACCGGAAAAAGCCTCTCTTCACATACCCACTCACTCACGGCCGTGATCCACCGCTCTCGCCCGAGCAAATGTCCGCCAACGACGACGCCGCAACATCAGTAAAGCCCGGTCCCCGGCTTCCGCGATACGTGACTGCGCTTGCTACTGTTCCTTTTGCCGATCTCATTCTTACAGCAAGCTGGGACGGCTGGATACGCGCGTGGAAGATTACAGCGGACAAGAAAAGCATTGAGCCAGTGGGCAAAGTAGGGCGCGTACCGACGGTGGAGGACGAGTCTATGGTTAATGGCGACGCCAAGGACGGTGCTATCCTTATACGAGGTATCGTCAACGGCCTTGCAGTACAAGAGAGGGGAGATAGAGGCAAGGATGGGCTCTGCATCGTAGCCGCCGTAGGCAAAGAGCCCAGGCTGGCTCGATGGATGTCTGGGAAGGTCAAAAACGGCATTTATGTCTTCGAGGTGCCTAGAAAAGGCTTGACCAATGGTACGGCAGACGAAGACGAGGAAGATGAAGAGGAGGAAGCATAAGCGAAAAGCATCTTGCATTGTCAGGCGTTTGTGGATGCATACTAGATACCAATTCGATCACGCATTTGGTGCCGAACCTTGCTGTCGGCTTCTCATCCGAGATGATTTCCTCCCGCCCAGCTCACATGTGGTTTGTATGCGCGTAGTGCCTTCTGGAATCGTGTTTGTGTTTCTTGTTAGGCACCTTGCTCCCATGATCTTGTCGTTGCGTTTGAATAGCGCGTGGCTCGAAGATACAAAGGAGATGGGTAAGATGACCACAGATACACACATGGGCCTACTGCTTGTTCGACATCAACTGCGAATGTCTATGCAATGATACGTTATCGTCAAAGGCAGAGGTATTATGCGAATACCTCCCGGAACACGCTAAGGTCTTTTGGTGTTGGAATCGAGAGCGAATTCAGTCCTGGAAGTATACATAGTATTTTGTGATACAGTTTTGCGAAAAAGTAATAGTGTGTAGCTTCAGGGCAAGGAGGATATTAAACTGCTGTGAAGACAATAATATTCCTGTAGTTTGCAGTACCACAGACACAGCGACTGAACAGTCAGGCCGGCATTCCAGGCTTCTAGGCGATCTGTCTACCTGTCCACGACCCATATCGCGTGTTGTTGTAGGCGAAAAAGGTTTACGTTCTTTCCTCGAACGACGTGGGTCCAGTATGCAGCTAAGATAGGCGAACGGCACGCACCGGCCGATGTCGAGAACCCGCTCCATACGTTGGCTTTGTTCGTTGTTCCAGTTCTGTATTGGAACGATGGATGGGCGTATACTGGACGTGGTTTATACAGCACGCTGTCTTGGTACGTGAGCGCTCTGAAACACGTTAGAGGCAGCTTGTTCCACAGACATGCTCTGTCGACGGTGACGTTGTTGTCGAATAAGCAAACAGTCGTCGCTCCTCATGACTACACGTGTCAGACACCCGACTATGCCCTCGTTGGGCTGCATGAGCCGCATCGTTTGGGCTGCTAAGCGGTCAGTGAGGCCGCTGAGTTGGAACCACGTAGCCGGCTAGACAAAGGTAGCATGACTCCCAGCGATGGCAGTACTGCTGCAGGATGATGAGGTGAATTTAATAGCAATGGCAACGGGCACTGTAGATGGAGTATAGTAGAGCGGCTTCCACATCACATCGCAGACATTACATCGCTGTCGTCATCATCAAGCATATCTACTATTGCTTCAGCCAGACTATGTCCGAGCCAGCACAATCGTTTTCTGCGCACTATTGTCTGGACTGGAGGGTTGGGCGCCGGCCTTGAAACACGAATTCCTACTATATCGATTTGACGTTAGAGACAAGACCGAAGCACGACACGACACAGCCGCCTAGTTAGAACCAAACCGTTTCGGCAGCCAGGGTTGACGCTTTTTCTGCTCTCCTGCCCTCCCCAAGACGTCGCCCGACTGTCCCGCCTGACCACAGTCTGCCGTGGATTTTGAGATTGTTGTTGTTTACCCATACGCCACTGGTTATAGCGTACCGTTTTTGTGCTTAGGCAACCTTGGACAGCAACCCATCTCCTGCCCTGCCCCGCGTTCTCCTAACATCTTCTCGCGCCCGCACCTGTGCTCCACCTCCAATCCTCCCTTCGCCCACACCGCACCGCACCTTGCTCGCGCACCTCGGAACCCTGGACTCGGCCATTCTCTAGCAGAAGGAGGCTCGAGTGCGGTTCCGTCAGCACCACCAGACTCATGCCGTTAGTCATAGCCCATCTCCCCCAACGTCGCGCCATGCCCCATGCTGCGTCGTCGCGGCGCTCCGCTGTAAAGTCGCGCGCAACACACAGCACCGCGCCGTCGAGCGTGTCCATTTCTCCTCCCCAGCGCCGCTATCATGTCAAGGGCGACACTAACGTGGCCATCAGACTCCGGAAGGGAATCACAGTCAATAACCACACGGGCGCCTTCGAAGACGACGACGACTTTACCGACGAGGACTCGGCCGGCATCCAGGTAGTCTCCGCCAGCGAGGACGAATACACCACCTCGGAGGCGACCGACGAGGAAGACGACGAAGAAGACGAAGAGGGCGAGGAAGACGACGACGACGACGAGGAAGACGAAGACGACGACGAGGAAGGCTCGTGGGACTACATAGAGGACGAAATCAACCCCTCCGACTCGGCCTCGCGTCCACAAGTCGTCAGCAAGCACCACTCGGCGCAGCGGCACGCTGTCTCGCATCACGCTGTTGCACGCCACGTTATTCCCCCACCTGCTATAGCCCCTCCACGTGGACCACGCACAAAGGCCTCGCACCGAGATCGAGCCTCTTCGCGTCACGCAGCGCCCGTCCCAGATCCTCCCTCGCGCCACGAGAGCCAAAGTCGTAGCCGCAGCCGCAGCAAACTGGAGCGCACACGCAGGTCGAGGCGGCCAAGGCCCCAATCCGTCCATCAGGACGCTCTCGAGGTCGAGGACGACGACTACCCATACGGAGCCCCGCCCCACCCTGGCCATCCTCCCGGCCATCCCAGTGCTGGCTGGGGCCACATACCCCAACATGCTCCCAACGGCTATGCGCCCAGCTTGATGTCGGATCCACGCTACCCCTACGGCGGCTTCCCGGGCGGCGCACAATCGCCCCCGGGTCAGCTGGTGCCCTTCGGTCAAGAGGCACACTCGGCCTATGCTCAGAACCCCTTTGCCCCTAACGGCCAGAATCCTTTTACTCAAGGTCCTCCTTCGGCTGGCGATCCACGCGGCGGTTACTTTCCCGATTACCAGGACCCGCGCCATCAAGACCCACGCCACCAAGATCCGCGTCAATCACGTAGGGGTCATCGTAAGTCCATGCCGGCGGCGCCCCAAGCAGACATGATGCCTTATTCACCAATGGGCTACTACCCACCATACGGTGCTTCGCCCTATGGTGGCATGCCACCGCACATGTATCCGTACGGACATCCAGAGCATCACTCTCCACCTCCACAACACCCGCCTTCGCACCCACCCTCGCATCCACCCTCGAAGCGTCCTACACCGAAGCCCCAGCCTCCGCCTGAAGAAGAACATCATGTCCCCGCTGCACCAGCTCCGCCTCCGCCCCCACCTCAGCCTCAGCCAGCCCAAACCCCTGCTGACCAGATGCAACTGCAGACGTTGCAGCAGCTTATGCAACAACAGCAGTTGCAACAGCAACCCATGCAACAGCAACTCATGCAGCAACCCATGCAACAGCAGCTCATGCAACAAATGCACCCTATGGCTATGATGGCTCAACCTCCCCCTCCGCCTCCCGCTCCCGCGCAACCTGATCCAAAGGAGGAGGGCATGCTCTCCAAGCTTGAGAAACTCTTATTGGGCAAGGAGGAAGAGGAGAGAAAGGCGGCCGAGAAAGCAAGAAGAGACGCTGAATTAGCCAAGTTCGATCGCCTCGAAAATCTGCTCATTGCCCAACAAGAGGCTAAAATCGAGAAAGAAAAGGCTAAGAAGGAGGCTGCCGAGAAGGCTGCTCAAGAAGCTGCCGAGGCAAAGAAGAGGGGTGATGAAGACAAGCTCGCCAAACTCGAAAGCCTCATCCTTGCTCAGAAAGACGAACAACTCAAGCGTGAGGCGGCTGCAGACGCGGCTCGAGCAGCCGACAAGGCAGCTGCAGATGCGGAGGCAACCAAGATTGCAGAAGAAAAGAAAGCCGCTGCCGAAAAAGCCAAGCTGATGCTCGAAGCAGCGCAAAAGGCACGTGAAGAAGCTGAGAAGAAAGCCGCCGCAGAAGCCGAGGAGACCAAGAAGGCCCATGAGAAGGCTTTGGCAGAAGCCAAGGCTGCTGCGGACGACCTGGAAAAGGGAAAGAAGGCTGCTGAAGAAGAGGCCGCCAAGTTGAAACCATCCGACGCTCCAAAGGCCCCAATCAAGTTCAAGGATGCTGTTGGTCGCAAGTTCAGCTTCCCGTGGGCTCTGTGTAAAACATGGAAGGTAAGTTGTCTGGGTAACAGGTCTCAATTTGGAGCTAACATTCGGTCAGGGCATGGAAGAACTCATCAAGCAAGCTTTTCTGCACGTCGATGTGATTGGCCCTCACGTTCATGAAGGCCACTACGACCTCGTCGGACCGGACGGCGAGATCATCCTCCCCCAGGTCTGGGAAACCATGATCCAACCAGACTGGGCCATTACTATGCATATGTGGCCAATGCCTGAACCCCCGCCACCACCACCGGAACCGCCCAAAGAAGCGTTTCCTCCACCACCGCCCCCTCCACCGGATGCGCAAGTGTTCCTGTCCAGCCACCTTCCGTTGAAAGGAAAGGGCAAGAGGGACAAGAGCCAGAAACGCCAATCCCTCCCTCAGGCACATATCGTGCAAGTGCCCCCTCCTCCTCCGGGTGTCATGCCTGGTCCTCCACCCCCACCGCCGCCTCCTGGACATCCTGCTGGTGGTTCCCCCCCTCCTGCAGTTGTCGTTATGCCCAGTGGCAGTGGCAGCTCCGGAAGTTCTCGCAAGAAGCCTGCGCCATCACCTTTCTTCAGATGGGCTGCTGGCACCCAAGTCAGGAAGAAGAAATAGGCTTGGTTGCAGAGAAACCAGAAATGGTCGACTGGATCCTCTGAGGCTGCTGCGGAGTTGAGCGTCAGTGATGCTAGTAGACTCCTTCACGTTTTTGAACAGTCATGCCCCGTCCCCGCTGCAGCGCTCTTCGGTTGGCCGCTTAAGCGCCGTCTCGATGCTTCTTTGTTTTTCGCGAGATATACCAGGTACTGTTGGGGAGTCGCGATACGCGCCTTGATCTTCTGTCATTTGTCACTTTTCTATTCGAGGCTTTTTGTTTTCGATTACAAGGAAAAGTTCAGATACCATGGTCGTTTTAGCGTCGTACGTTTCGTATTGCGTGTCGCTTTGGCCTCTGGACTACCCCTTCTGGTTTGGCGTCGGCGTTGCGCTTGATTTTGATTTAAGTATATGGCTGCGATGGTCAGTGAACGCACGGACTACCGACTTATGGGACAATCGTGTGGTTGGATTGATGAGAGTTGATGATAATACGAGTAACGAATCTGGACAATGAAAGGAATGTTTGTTGAAGCCATGTTGTATGTTGATTAAGAAATATGATACATATCCTAAAATGCCGATCAGCTTCCATCCGTTGCCCAGACATGCATTAGGATCTGGACAGGGGGTTGATGTCGCTAACTTCCCTTATCCACCTACGTCATAATCTTTGCGCCCTATCCAAGGAACAACACGATGACCGTTAACTTCGAGTCGCCGCTCCTGCAGTAGCTCAGAAACCGGATTTCGGCTTTCACTTACTACGAAACTGCTGTCGATATCTCATCAAACATTTACATGTTTTGCTTCTTATAACGTCGAAAAGTGTTTCAATACAGTCCACGCACGAGCTTTGTATCTTTCATCAGGACATTCACTACCCTTCGTATTCGAGTGGCCCAATATGTGGAAACCAAGCCCTTTTCTTGGCATGCTCGTCGCCCTCATCATGACCGTGTTGGCCGCAGCTGCTGACGAAGCAACGACATCATACACGAGTGACAGCTCTTTTCAGGACGACTTGATGAACGTCACTAATGAGTATCGTGTGCAACACAATGCATCAAAGCTTGAGTGGAACACGACGCTATCCGACTACGCTCAGGACTTGGCAGACGGTTGCAAATTTGAGCATAGCGTACGTTACACCACTTGATCCTAGGCCAGCACGCGCTGCTGAAACCCGGAATCGATGTCTCGCTTCCAAAGCGACAATACCCACAGATGGGAGAAGGATCAGCGGCTCGGGAACTACAATGACATGTCGACTGCGCTAATGCTAGAGACCGTGTAGGGCGGACCATACGGTGAGAATCTCGGTTCAGGATATGGCAGCGCAGAGCTTACCGTCATGGCATGGGGAAATGAGAGCACGAAGTACGATTTCAGGGCAGGGGAATTTAGGTTTGTTCAACTCTCTGTTTACGCCATGTATATACGTGCTTACTGACTTTACCAAGCGAGGAAACTGGCCACTTTACTCAACTTGTGTGGAAATCGACAACCTCAATGGGGTGCGGCCGCAAAGAATGTAATGGTGGTACCAGTGGTGGTGAGGGCGATGCTCCGGGGTGGTTTGTCGTCTGCGAGTACTGGCCTCGGGGAAATGTGGTTGGACAGTTTAAGGAGAATGTGCAGTCTACACCGCAACAGGATGCAGAGTCAAAAGCACCAAGCACAGCGATCGAGAAAGTACTGTATGTGTGGATCGGACTCGTCACTGGATGGATGGTCGCTGTATGGTTGTGAAGACGTAGCGAAAAATGATGTATCGTTTCTTTATATGCAACACCTTACTAGCGGATACGTGAAGACGGGACGGTTGGTGCCGGGCCAATAAAAACAACCAAAAGGCAACTGTGACAGTAAATTGTTCACAACACAACGGGCTATCACTTCATTGAATCGCTGCAGTCGCCCTATTCCTTCATTCATGTACTGCGCCGCGAAGTCCTTTGTCATATCGATCCTAGATGCATCCTGCTGCCAGCATGCCATCCCGAGAGTACCATGCATGATGTTGTGACCTACATGTAGTCTACCGTTAGGCGTAAACGTATCTTCATCACGTATTTGTAGATGATTCTATGTTTGCTTGAAATCTGATTGACGACCTACAAGTCATCTACATATGTTGATACAACCAGTACACAAGACGGGCACTGTCTCGAGGGTGTTTGCTTCACACTTTCCTACTCTAAGATAACACTCTACTTCCCAAAGATGGCTCGCATAATCGGCTCCACAACAACTCTGAATCCGATCGATCGTCGTACCTGCTTGAGATCTCATACTGCACCTAGGTCCAGTCGAAGACTTCGAAATCAACATGATACGCAACAGACCACAGACTCTACTACGGACAACGTCTCAATAGCCCAAAGTCCTCCTAGACGCAATGTCCAGCGGATGATCGAAGTTCGCATTTCCCGGAAGATCACCGTCCTGCCCGATCGACTGTTGGAGGAGCAACTGATGGTTCCACCTGCACCTATGTACCAGCAACTGGTTGATCTTCATAGATACCGGCTAGGGTCAGCGAGATTCAGACTGTCGCGGCAAATCAGAGATGGAGAGTGCTGGCGTGTGCTTCTCAACGACACTGAAGTTGTGGGCCCTCGCGGTTGTTGGGTAGCTCGAGGAACAACGAGCTGGCGATATCCTTTTGGAAGTGCCTAGACCATGTACCGGGTACACAACATCAATCGCAAGAACCTGAACCAGCATTTAGGGGAAATCTGCTATACACGCATGCTGCCATGAATGTTATGGGATTCAGATACGCGTTGAAGTTCACCACCATCGTCGGGGATGTGCCCCAACAGTTCGAAGTATCACATCTCTGCGGACACTCTCACTGCTATCGACCGTCCCATTTGGTGCTTGACTCACATCGAGTGAACCTGTTGAGATCACGATGCCGTGGCTGCGGTAAGGACAAGGAGGGGGCTGATTACAACCATTGTGTTCATGCCGACCTACCAGGATCGAGTGGACGACACTGCTTTGGACACGAACAATGTCCCGAATACTGCCCAGAGCGCTTGAAACAAAGGACTTCCGCAGCTAAAGAACAAGGAAATGGCTAGAGGACTGTTGAAAGTCATAGGTACACTCAATTCTGGGCTCTGGTATCACGACTGCTTACGGGCATTACTGCTTCGAACCTGGGGGATGAATACAGATTACCAAAGCGCACGAGGCTTGCGACGGGAAACAGGAGCGTTTGGAGGTAGGAAGGAATCGTCTGGTGAAGTGGGAAAAACAAGCGTTTCAAACGCTTGCAGCTCATGAAGCAAGGTATCATTGGTTCTAATAATGTATAAATTAGAGTCGTGTTTCAATCAGCTATAAGGCGAGCTGTGAGAATGAGTGACCCAGATAGTAGGACCTCATGCCCCACCAACATCCAACTCCGCCGTGAAGTCTTTCCGTATGGTAAGGTTCTCGTACTTCTCTTGATTCTCGATAACCAAACCTTGTTCGTTGGCTAGATGCAGCAAGCAGATGAAGCAATAACTCGTTGAGATATCGGCCATGGTTTGTTTCGGATACACAGCCTGTAAGCTGTTGACGACATCGGTAAAAGTCAATGAACCATCGACAGCTTTGTTTGCTGGATCGTCGGCGACGTTGGGTTGAGGAGGCCCAGAGATCTAATATTGGTCAGCTTGGATGCTATGTAAGAGTTGGTTCCATAACTTACGTCTTCGAATCCGATACCTTTCCATAGCTCGTCCTTCAATCTTTTCACGTCCACCTTCTTTGCGACTCTTGCGTACTGCACGTATTCGGGCCGGAATCGTCGGCTTTGTGTTACTAGCTGCGCACCAAACGCGTCAGTCTGCGAGCTAGGTAGCATGCCGTCTATTGGTAGTGTAGCTTCGGGTGCGTCAGGCGGCGGCGAAAAGTGGTCGCGAGCGTCTGCGAAAACGTCCTCATCGTCGATAGGCCCACCAGGCATTGGCAAACCATCATCTTGGAAGAAGTCGGCATCGTAATTGCCCTGTATGTCGTCACCCTCGCCTTCTTGACCTTGATCAGCCCAGTATGCTTCGTCGACGCGTGCTGGGTCTCCAGACTGTGCTTGTGCACGGCGTCCGCCCTTTCGGGAGTCCATACGTGCTTTGGGTTTCAAGAAGAGACGCAATAGCTGCTTCGAGTTGAAATGCTTGTCGTCTGGGAGAAGATTACGCGACTTGGACTTCCATTGCGCTTTTGGTAGAGATATAGTTGAATTGGATGTTGCAGGCGTGTAGAGCATATCAGCTAGTGTCTGAGCCATGGGTGCGGCGAAGTCAATCTCGAAGGGCTCCCTCTCTTTCCGTTTCGTTGCTGGTGTTGCCTTTGCAGAATGCTTGACTCGTGAGATACGCCAATGCTCAGGACCTGCCCAGCTCTTCTTAAGAGCTTGATCGAAGTAGGTCAGAATATTCTCCTGTTCTTGATCACGACCGTGCATCATAGAGACGCCATATTGAGCACCAGTGCCGAGTGCACCCTCGGCGCTGTCTGGCTCCTCATCCCCTTCAAGGCCCATAGTGTGAACGCGAGCCTGTGGATGTTGGATTACTTGACGAGCCCAGACCTCTCCGCCTTCGCCAAAGCCCGTTTCCGGAGGTAGGTCGAATCCGCCCATGTTCACGTCGTCGTCATCGTCGAAGCCCATAGGATTGTCGTCATCCAAAAAGAGGCCTGACCGGTTGCCCGCCTCGTCTTCTTCATCTTTGGCACCGTCTTCGTTGGCAGAGTCATCGGGGGCCTTGAGAAAGGGAAGATCCATGGAACCGTTTACATCACCAAGGTCGAACGTCTTCATCGAGGGGCACACGTCCTCCCGGTCGAGCTGGGATAGATCGGGAAAGTACCTGGCAGCCAGGCCAGATATATCGACATCGATAGCATCGGGCGTCTGGGACTGGTCTTGCTGCATATGGGCGTCTTCGGGCACTGGGGTAGCACGTGTGTCGTCGGCGGTCGCATCGTTTGCGTCGTCGCTGCTGTCAAAGACGATCCTGCCTCTTCCGTCTATGGCCAGGTGATTCAGGAGGAGACCTTTTGCTCCGCCCTCGTCAAAGTCGGCGGAGGCTTTTTTGAAGAGCGGATCTACTGAAAACTCGAGCTCCATCTTCTTGTTCTGTAGTTGTGCAAAGGAAGACGCGAGGGTAGCTTCGGCCGACCGGGCAGCCCTCTTCTTGCGCTTCTTCTGGCCACCCTCTCCATCCTCACCATCTTCGCCTTCGCCGTCGTCGTCGTCGTCGCCTCCATCAGCGTCATGACCGTCTCTCCGCTTCTTGCTGGCATTCTCTGCGAGTCCGCTAAGCAGCTTGCCCGTGTCGGTGGCCACGCTGTCGACCCTGCTGGTATAGATCTTGACGCAGCCATCGAGTGTGCAGCTCGCCTTCTGAAAGTTGACGCCGTCGCCTTCCTTGAGTAGAGACATTTCGTGAAAGTAATCGATGAGAGCGAAGTTCCACGAGTTGTTTGCGTTGATTTTCTGCCCGTCACGTCAGCCTCGACCTAGTGGGTGCAGCTGTGTATGCCTACGTTGTCCGTGGCCATCTTCATCCATTCCTCGAAGTTGGCCAGCAAGGGCATGACGCCGCGGTTTCCCGGCGTGACGGCGTTGCCAGTGATGTCTGGCATGTCGTCCTGGTCTTGCGAGGGCGTTTGGGGGCTGTCATGGTCGGCGCCATGCAACGTGCGTCGTCTTCCAGGCGTGGCAGTAGCCGTCGAGGCGCGCATCGAGTTGCGCTGGGCTTCTTGCTGTGCATGGCGGCGGATGGCCTTTTCCTGTCGGTCGTCGTTGAGCGGCACCTTGATGGGTGTCTTCTGCGGCGAGACGGCCGTGTTGTACTTGGTCGTGCGCGCCATGGTGGGTTGGGTTGTGGTGCTTGTGATGGCCCTGGCCGGAGCGTTGTTTGTTTGGGCGAATCCGCGCGGGGGTTAGCGCGCTACGACCATGACCTTCCGCATCAACGCGCTCCCGAGTGCAGACACCCACACTCGCAATATCACGGACGTCGGGCTATTTGCAACCCATGCAGCCACCATGGCAATGTACGCGACAGACGTCCAATTAAGCATAGTTTCCGCACCTAAACTCTCCTTCCCCACAATTCGTTTACTACTACCCTTGCTCCGATGTTAATACGCCGCCCCAACTATTAAACCTTCGTGTTTACTCGTGACACTCCATAGCGCGGCCTCCATTTTCCGTCAATGAGGGATGAGCGGACATCCTACTGGATATGTTAGCATGACGATGCTAGGCCTATTGGTCGCTCGACACTATATCTTAGACGTGCTTCCTCGACCCGCCATTCTTGACTGACATCTGCATTCTGATATCCCAACTTCGCCATGCGCCTTCTTAGTTTAGCAGGCCTTAGCTTGACCGCCTCAGTCGCGAGTGCGACACTTCAGATCGTCCCTGGTGCAACCTGGACAGCAGTGCGTTGCGTCGTGTCCCATCCGGTACGCTAACTGACGACATCGCTTCAGACAAACACAGGTCAGCACATTCAGGCTCACGGCGCCGGCATCATCAAGGATGGAGGAAAGTGGTATTGGTAGGAATGGTCTACGCATAGGCTCAAGCTCTCCCAGTCTGACACACCGATAGGGTTGGCGAAGACAAAACCAACGGAACAGCTTTCACAAACATCAACTGCTACTCGTCCACTAACCTCGTCGAATGGACTTATGAGGGTGCCCTGATCTCTCGTACTGCATCCGGCGATACAGGACCCAATCGTGTCATCGAGAGACCAAAGGTTATGCACAACAAGCAAACAGGCAAGTATGTTCTATGGATGCATATTGACAGCGCCGACTATGGTGAGGCCAAGATCGGTGTCGCTGTTGGAGACAGTGTCTGTGGAAAATACACGTATTTGCGAAGCGAGCGACCATTGGGTTTCGAGAGTAGAGATTCAGGCGTGTTCGTTGATGACGACGGCAAGGGTTATCTACTCACTGAAGACGTAGGCTTCTCTTGTTCAACCATCAGCACCCACATTACTGACAAGAATAGCGCAGCAACGGCTTACGTATCAACGCACTCTCCGATGACTATCTCAACATTACTAAAAATGTCTACGTCTGGAAAGAGAAATATGAGTCCCCAGCCGTCATCAAACACGAGGGTGTATACTTCATGTTCGCTTCACAGCTCACCGGATGGAACCCAAACGACAACTACTACAGTACATCAACGGCCCTTTCGGGACCATGGTCTTCGTGGAAAAAGTTTGCAGACTCAGGATCAAACACGTACGCTTCTCAAACAACCTTTGTATTGCCTGTTGGGAACGGATACGTATACATGGGCGATCGATGGCAGAGTGAGAACTTGATGAGAAGCACATACGTGTGGCTCCCACTTCAGATCTCCGGGACTACCGCCAGCATGAAGAACACAGTCAACTGGATTCTCGACCCCAACTCTGGGGCCACTACCTCCGGCCCCGAAGAAACCTCGTACGAAGGTGAAAGCGCAAACCTTGCTAACGGTGCCAAATCTCAGGCCTGCTCTTCCTGCTCAGGCTCCAAGGCAGCTGGGTACATTGGCGGCACCACGTCCGGCTCGGCCACATTTCCCAATATCCAGTCTTCAGCAACGACTCGCACGACGATGAGGATCAAGCATCTCAACGGTGACAAGAGTCAAAGGTATGCAAATATTAGTGTGAACGGGAAAACGCAGAAGCTAGCATTCCTGCCCCATGGAGGAGGGGATCCAGCCAGCTCGGTGATACACGTCGATTTGAAGCAGGGTACGAATGAAGTCAAGATCAGCGGTATTGATGGAGGTTGGGGACCAGACATCGACAGGATCTTCGTTCCAGTTAGGTGATTCATCAAGGCTTGAGATCCATGTTTCATACTGCCCAAAGCGTTAGGCTTGGTACAAGAGGGGAGAAGATTTGACCGTGGGCTCCGAAAAAGACAGTAGGAGATGCGTGGAGTACCTAGGTATGATCCCAAGCATGATAACTTGAATGGAGATTGGAAAATGTTTGAATTCGCAAGTTTCCATTTAAACTTGGTGATACGAGCTGACCTGCAGCTGCTGAACGAGCGAAGGTATATATATACAGCGTTTGCGTCATTGTTACGTTAGGTGAGATAGGGCCCGTGAAGCAACACAGGAGACTAAGAGATGAAATACTTTGCCTTCACGCTTCGAGCAGCAGCACCCTTAGCTGCCGCACCCTT
Source organism: Alternaria alternata (assembly GCF_001642055.1). Classification (NCBI taxonomy): domain Eukaryota; kingdom Fungi; phylum Ascomycota; class Dothideomycetes; order Pleosporales; family Pleosporaceae; genus Alternaria; species Alternaria alternata. The sequence continues at coordinate 173,094 of NW_017306226.1, read as the reverse complement.
GGCAGCAGCTCCAGCTCCAGCCGCCGCACCACCGGCTGCCATGTTGCTCATGACGAACTTGGCAGCCTCGTTCGCATTAGCACCATATGACAAGTGCGGCGCCAGGATGACAGCCTGGCCCGCACAGATAAGATCGCCAGTTGCGCAGATGATCTTGGTGTTTCCGGCCGCGACTTTACCGACAGGCTTGCCGTTGTTTGGGTCACCAAAGATGACAGCGCTGGACACAAAGGCCGAGTCCTGGGCACTAAGCATATCTGCTGCGTTATGAACGAGCTGTCCACCTTGTCTGGTTGTTCCGTTAGGCTTCATAGTCCTCAAATCCTGTTGGAATTGCTTGTTACTTACGAGTAGCCCGCCATAACCAGTGTAGTGTCTGGGCATTGCGCCCTGACCTGTCCAACCATCTGCGCCATGAGCTGACTGCCTCCTTTGTCACCACCAACAAGGAAGCCTGGAACATCTGCTGGGTACTGGATGCCTTGTACGGCGACGTTGGCAGCACCTCCCATCATGGCGCCGAGGGCCGTGACAAATGGCGGGCCCGCAATGCTGCCCATGTTGCCAAGTTCGGTTGTGCCACGGGCGAAAAGGACGGTCATTGGTTTGCAACCGCCGCCATTCTTCACGTCGTTCTGAGTGATCGAAGTAAGGGCGGCGAATGCGGTGGTTGGGAGGAGGAAGACGAGGGACTTCATGGCTGTAGAGGGTGTGGCTTGATTCCGTCAAGGAATTTGTATTAAGATATTACAAGTATGTGGTGAATGTAGATAAAACAAGTACGGGTATCTTGAGAAGTGAAGTAGAGATGGATGGGCTGCTGTTCATCTCATGAAGCGAATGACATGTCTTCTTATAATCTGGCCCAGCAGAATGCCATGGTCAACGCTGAACAATTAACCACCGCTTTTCAGGAGCTTGAACATGCGATGTACACATCTGTCATGTTTTCACTTGCTTTTCGAAAAGACATCAAACGTCATGCCAGACCACAAATAGTACGCATACTGGCGGTCAAGGGTGTCGTGCGACATATTCTACGAGCCCTTCCATGTCGAATCGAGGCCATCGGGAACGGGATTAGGGTTAGAGCTACAGCCTAGTAGCCGCTGTCCCGGTATACCTAGCAGGAACTGTGACAAAAACTGCCGAGGTCCACGGGTGATGCGCAGCATGGATACTCTAGATGACCGAGGCGGCGAGTTCCATCTGATGGGGCTGGGTGTGAGATGCTTGGCGTTGTTTCCTATCCCTGCGATTTGATGCTTCGCTGTCCGCGTGACTTGACGTCAATGCGGCTTCAGACTGAGCTCAGGACGTCCAACGTTGTAACCAGACTATGGGGAAACGGCGAGCCAATCGCATCCGACAAAGATGTTCGGCTAAAATCACGTCTCATGACTCTGAGTTCTGTCGCACCGTGTTCACATCCTGTGACTGTTTCAGCAGCCCGTTCCATCTCTTCAGATCCCGAATCGTCATGCGTTCCAGACTCAAGGCCAAGCTGCGTTCCAAACCTACGGTCGCACAGCTTCCCGGAAATACCGGATCGTCGCCAACATGGCTCGTTCAAAAGTCTTGGTGAGCTTGTCCATGCGACATGGTGTCTGCGAAAGCATCGTAGCTATCCAGATGCGGGCGAACGAGCACGCCTTGACATTTGTGCCGCCAACGTCACTGTGGGAAAACGCTTCTCAAGCTGATGCATCGCGCATACACGTCGGGATGATTCGAAAGGGCTACGCTGCAGAGACGCTGAAAGAACAAGAGAAAAGGGCTACGATGCAGAAACACTGGAATCGCGAGGAGAAAAGGGCGACGTTGGCTACTTTGGTATTTGGCACCACCCCGCCTTTGCCCCAAGAGGAAGGTACTAGCGACTTGTGCAATATCCCAGTCCATGATCTTTCATTGTATAACTAGCTCTAGCGCTGCGCAAGAAAGGTCTTCCAGTAAACAGTTTCAGAGTTCAGGTATCGTAAGTGGACGCACATCATGCCTCTTGAAGTCCATCGCATAACCTCTCCCACCGACTTTGACGAGTTCGTCGCCATACAGATTGCTGCCTTCGCCAACGGCGGGGGTATCACATCTCTGCTCACGCCAAATCCTATCACAGAGGAGTATGTCCAAAAGTCTGTCGGCAAGCACGTCAAGTCGTGGAGCGAAGAGAAAGATGTTATTTACCTCAAAGTCATTGACACCGATCTCGATGGGAAAATGATTGCAGTCGCCAAATGGCGCATCAACGAGCAGGAGCGAAGTGAAGAAGAAGCCAAGAAGATGTATCCGGTACCCGACGAGAAAGACAAAGGACAACAAGGCTTGCTGGACTTCATGGCCTTTCTTAGTCGAGTAAGGAAAGAATACATGGGAACAAAGCCTTTTTACTGTCAGTGCCCAGCCAAACATGTCGAGATGATCTGCTAACAAACACTAGTTTTACACATCCTCGCAACGCACCCAGACCATTATCGTAGGGGTGCAGGGGCCATGCTGCTCGATTGGGGTACCAGGCAAGCGGATCGCGCAAGACTACCTGCCTTCTTGGAATCGTCACCAATGGGCAAGCCGTTATATGAGAGAATGGGATTCCAAGCCAAGGAGGGTAAGTCGCGACAAATCAACTGCCTTCGGGACTGTCACTGACTTTGTGTTTTCGGCATTGCAGTGGTAACGTGGGATCTGACACACTATGGGTTAGAAGGTACAGATTACAGCACAGTGATGCTTCGGGAGCCCATTTCGTAGAAGTTTCTGGGTTTTGTAGCACGAACAATGCCAAGAAGGCAACAATCAGGTTTCTGACTGTGTCGACCGGTGATGCATCTCATGTCTTACTCACACCACCCGTTCTTTCCCAAACCTAACTTTCACATCCAAGCCTCTCTTGCTCAAGTCCTTCACTCTCCTTACAAACTCCAGTTCCTTTCCACTCTGTTCTAGCATTGGATTCCTCCCTATGTCCTCCAATACAAGTTCGTTCAAATCTTCCATTCTGTTCAGTGCTGCGAAAAAGTGCTCCACAGTATCTCGACTTTCTTTGCTCTCCAGAATGCTCATGGCTGGCTGCACAAGGGTGAGTGCCTTTATCTCGGAGGTAGCTGGTCCTGCGCAAGAAAAGAAGACAATCGCAGTCTGTAGGCCAAGGATCCGTATAGGGAACCTGGAGCACATATAGGAAAGGCATTCAGCCCGAATCTGGCGACTGACGCGAAAGAGAGGAAGGTTCAGCACCGACACGGCAAGATGCTCCGGTTTGGTGCAATTTACGATCACAATGGAAGACAACTCTGGGTAGATAGCCATGGCGTATATATGATTGCGTATCTCGCCTGGTAGTTCCAGAAACGCACAATCCGTCTTTTGGGGCTGCACAGAGTCAGCTGTCTGTTGTACCAAAGCGCTGGGTATTTTTTACGGGCGATGCTGACACGTTGCCGCTGGGTCGTTTGTGGCGCAACCATTTGATCATCATTGTTTCTATTGTATAGTCCTCCCTGGATGTAGTAAGACGAGGACGGATCGATGCAGCGCTCCTGATGATGGAAACGCGGGCGGGTAGCGCCTTAACCCCATCAGGATAGCTCACCTTGATAATCGTCTGGCGCCCAACACAGCTCTTTCATCATACCTGCAATATCGCGCAAGTGATTAACTATAATATACAATTCCATTGATCACGTTATATGAACACATTGTTGTGGTAGAAGAATCTAATTCAGACCCATGGCTTGCCTATGTATTGTACTATTACCCTTTCCACTCCAGCTGTGCCACATTCATGCATATGGCCACGAAAATCCAAAACAGACCTTGCAAAATATACTACGTTTACACGTTTGTCACCTTGTAATCTTTGGGGTCGCACTGATTGGGATGTCAGGTCGACCAGTCATTCTAATCCTCTCCCTTATCAACCTCTCCGTTCTGCTTAGTGACCGCACCAGGGTGGTAGGTCCTTCGACGTCACTTCTCCCAAGATCATCTCCCTCATTATCTCTCTTCGCATAAACTCGAATGGTATGTCCAAGTTTATGGCTTGGAGTCGGCGGCGCGAATGGAGGTGGGACGGAAGGGCTATGTATCGCCAAAAGCAACGAGTCAGCATTAGCGCTTGTCTTCAAGTGCCGATCTTGTTCAGCGTCAAGCCGGAGTGATTGTGCTGCTTGGCATGTGGGTGACTGTAGGGCGATTGAGCGACCATGGACTTGTTGATTCGCGAGCTTGGAATTATGGTTGTTACGGCGACGGTAATAGACTATCCCAAGTAAAGCTGCAATAATTGCGAGAATTACACCAGCTGCTGTAGCCAGGTATTTGCTGTTCTGATCAGACCTTGGAACCATCAGCCTATGGTTTGGAGGATAAAGGTCCCATACGTACCATTGGTAGTCACTCTTTGGGATACCCTGGCTTGTCTCAGTGCATGCAGGGGTCGCGACGGTTGGGTGATAGACCAGGCTGGATGCGACTGTCGTTCGTACAGCCGCTGAACTCATGGTCAACGTGGAGATGAACATGTTCGTCTTCGCTGGCTTTGGAGATGTACATATATTAACGTAGTAGCTGTGGATAATTTCATCGTCCTCTTCATTACATACATGTTGACAAACCACTCCACCCGTATGGAGGCTGCGCAGGTAATCGGACTGACACACGCAGTTTCTGTATGTGGACAGATCGGATATCGGAGCCGCTGGTGGAACACAGTTGCCTTCAGAGATCTCCAGGATACGGCATGACCTCGCACATGCTGGTAGTAGATCATAGTCAAAGAGACTTATGTCGTGATTCTTGCTCACTCTCGTGAAGCGATGCATGGTGAGTTGTTGGTTGATCAGTGACCAGGGTGTAAGCTTCCTAGAAAGGCGTTCCCAGTCGGAGACTGTGATAAACAGCGCGTTTCTGGAACGAACACGGTGCAACCTTTAAACAAGCTTCACTTGCTGCTGATTTCACGAGGTCTTATAAGGCACTCACGGCCGCCTCCGCCGCACTGCCGCAACCTTTGCTCTTTCTCTCTAGCTTCCATGTTTCCGCTTTAAGCACACATCTTGATTGACATGCGACTCTTCGAACAAGAACATCACAAACCCAGGTAGCAGTTGAAGAGAAGTAGTCGAGTGGGCGGAGAAAGACTCAAGTCTGGCAGGCGTTCTCAACGAGCATACTTGGAGGCGCAGCGAAGCCTTTGATAATGGCCTTGTTAGTGGCTCTCGCGGGGATGATGATGACGATGACGGATAGGGCCTCAGCGTGGAGAACGGTGTCAGAACTATGTTTGGTGTGCTTGAGGGCTTTGCTTCGCAGGAGTAATTCTTGGCAAGCATTTGCGGAGTTCTCGGGGGTGCCAAGATGACGTGGTGTTTGCATCGTTTGCATCCGCGCCAGAACTTTGGGGAAACAGCGACAGGGAGTCTGCCACCATTAGCACCATCACAATGCTCGCACGCACACATGTATCTCCCCGATTACTTTTGAGGGCGCTCGCACGGCCTCGTGCTACAACATGCTCTGTACTCCACCCTTTACCAGCGTGCCCTCGACGTGGAAAACGCACAAAAGCCAGCCGACCCGATGAGACGGAGAAGGATGCGACGACCGGATCCAGGTCTGCGATACGGGACAAGCTCAAAGGCACAAAATCCGTTTTCGAGAACGATGCGGAAACGGACAGGCTTATGCGCCCGCTGTCCGACGCCGAACTCGAACGTGACGATATGCCCGTCATCAACTGGTATGAGCAGGACTTGGACAAAGGCACGCCACAGCGTCTCGTTGAACGCTTAGCCACACCGGAAGATCGCAAGAAAGACAAAGAGATGTACATGATGATAGAGGAATCACAGAAGAACCCGGACTACGACGACGCAAGGCTGAACCGGCGACTGATCGACAGCTTACTGGCTAACCCAAACTTCGCCGAATTGACGGACGAGCTCAAGGATATCAAGGAAGGCATCAAGTCGAGGAAAGAGCTCCAGCAATTAGAAGAGCAGGCAGCCATCGAAGCAGGGAAGGAAAGCAAAGAGTTCAAGACTGGCCTACGGACGGCCACACTCCAAACTCTACAAGACATTGTCAGCGATCCGGATATCGGAGATGCGAAGGCTGACCTCCAAAAGTGCATCGACGAGATGCCAGATGTGGAGGAAATGGACAACCCCGATTATCAAGCCATGCTGAACAAGGCAATGGACAAGCTGGGGGCCAACGAAGCTATGCAGAAGAAGGTTGCTGCTATGAGCGAACATCTCGATAGCCCGAAATTAGAGACTGAATGGGAGGAGTACCAGAGAAACACAGAGGACGCTATCGCTGAAGCTGAGGCCCCAGATGACGATCTCACCATGACAACGCCCGAGGACCTGCAGGATGTGGATAAACTCCTACATCAGATGCGGGATATCATGAAGTCGCTGGGTGGCGACAGCGGCCTTGAGTCTGAACTTGATGCAGCCCTCAATGAAGACTCGTCGTCGAACCAAGATCAAGACGGTGTATTCGAACGTGAGATGGACCCGCAAGAATTAGCGGAGGAGATCATGAAGTTTGCCGAGTCGAAGGCATCGCAGCCCCAGCAGCTTGTGGAGGACGAGGAAGATGTTCCCGCCGAGCTACAAGCCAAAGTTGACGAAATCATGAAAGACCCCAAGTTGATGGAGAAGCTCATGTACATTCAAAAGCTCATCTCAGAAAACAAGCAACAGCAAGGTGATCTTACTACTATTGCGCACGATAGTGCACCTGATCCCTACCAACTCGAAGACGACCGCACTACTACGCTCAAAGAACGTATGGCTGCCGCCCTCCAGGATCCAGAACACTCTGCCGCCCTCCAACGACTCCGCGTTCATCTGCCCCCACCTTTTAACATCTCGCCCGCGCTGAAGTCTTTCAATCAAGCCATTGAATTCGCATACATCGGCGCAAATGACGACATCCGCCGGATTCTCTGGCGCTCGTACCAAAAAGCGCGATCTTTACCTACCTTTCTCCAAAATATCAGTGACGAGGCCTGGGATATACTGTATTACTCCCAGGCGGTCACATGGGGCAGCAACCAGAACCGTGAGAACCATCTCAGAACCTTGCTAGCAGATCTCAAGAGCCTAGGGCGAGACGGTCCACCCACACACCCTAGTTCACTTGTTAACGGGGGTGTTGAGCAGATGGACACATGAAATGCCAGAGATTTCATAACGATGTATTGCTGTACGATATGACGACATGTATATGATACCCTTTGAATACATAACACTCCAAAGGCACTTTTCCAGAGCCATTCTTCATCCAATCTGACATTGTATTTTGTACATAGTGCTAAGGGCCTACCTTCTTGCACCTATGGCATCGATGATATGCCAGGAGCTACTATAAGCCAATATCTGATCATCTCCAACTCACTGAGACCGTAGCTGTGACCGTTAACACTTCCGCCGACGCTGTTTCCGATTCTGACAGGTATGAGTGAGAAGGCGCAATTATCTCTTGCCTTGTTCATCGGTACTTCCCGTGAAAACTTGTGTGAAAAAAGAAACGGTGCTATACTACCTTTGCACAACTCTTGTCGATGGTACCAGTCACTCCGACACTATACGAACCTCTAAATCTCCATTCAACTGCTGCTAGCCCCTGCTCTCTCATACCAGCTCTCATGCGAGTAATCCTTCTTCGGTCCCTCAACCTCGTATCTGATCATGAATCGCTCAATCTTCGCACCGCGAAACTTGAACTCGCAGTGATTGCGGTACGTATCCGGATCACACCAATGATAACCTTTGGCCATCCATCCAGACTTGTTGTCAACTGGCGCGTAGAACCCCCACGTGTTGAACAGTGCTCCTACACTTTTGTTGTCATCTTTAGCAAACCATGCTGTGATCTCGTCGCGTATCTCATTGTATCGATAGATGTAACGGCGAGTCGCAGGAAAAGACAGGCCAGTATCCATGGTGAATGTGCCTTGTTCGACGTACAGGTATTCGGATATGTAAGTGGTTGGATCGGTAGATTGGCGTGGGTGGAAGTGTGCTGTGCCCACAAACACGCCGCCAGGTGTGTTGGTATGTGAGTCAATTTTGCGTGTCATGTTCCACACACCTTGCATACCTGTAAACACTGCGGCAGCAACGAACCGAGCATCTTCTTGGGAAGCCTGGAGTACCTTGGCAACGTCTTCGACTACTTCCTTCGCCTGGGCATTGGTACCTGCATGGTGATAGCGCGATGGAAAGGTAGGACCCGTTTGGCCGCCAAATAGCGAGTCGTCGCGCGAGGCGCCTGTTCCTCGTGCAAATTCTTCAATCAAACCAACGTAATCTGCCATCCAGAACTGAGGTACCTGTAGCGATTTCTGGTTCATCGCTTCTTGCATGCGTTTCGTGTCATCGTATCTGTGTAATTCGGACAATAAAGACGGCAGCTGCTCAGAATCCCGCTTGGCCCAGCTTTGAGCAAGAAGTCGAGCTTGCATCTCCATCACCCCCCAATAAGGACCCTCATAGAAGCCCACAAACCCAATTGTAGGGACTCGCTGAGAGAACACCGACCCACGGGAAAGGAGATATGGTATACGTGAATTTGGTGCGGTGCTATCGTCGGCAAGAAGGCCTCTGACGCAAGGGTCAAGCCAGTCCAGGTCGGCTTTGTAGCCGGTAGCTTCGATGATACCCACGACGTCGCAGATCTTGCTCTGGCTCTGTAAGCTATCAGTATCTTCGTCACTACTGAAATTAGGAGTAGTGTAGTTACCTTTGGCTCTTTCCCCGATCCATGATACCAGGGCTCGTACTGCTTCAGACCAATGTCTAGGGAGACACCGTCACTTGCCTGTGCAACACTGTCAACCCATCCTCTTACTGGTACAATAATGCCACTTCTCACAAACTCCATGTAAGTATCTGTAATGCCAGTATATCCGGGGTGCTGTGTCTGGCTTGGTGCGTATGCGAGCTCGGCGTGTCCCACGTCGCTCAAGTCGTATCCTATACTTGCTCTCAGGAATTCGTGTCCTTTATTCGCTTTTTCGGGTGGCACTGTAGAGATGGCTGCTGAAATCTCTCCATTGCCACGGCGCGAAAGATTGTAGAGAACCAGATCCAAGGGAAGGAATCTGGGTGCTGGGTTGAAGTTTCCGTCTTGGTCCTGAGGGTCTTGAGGAAGATGACGAGGAAGACAGTAGAAGGGACGGTTGATGATGTGAAAGACCCTGCTTTCGGCATGCGTAGATGTCTTCTCACTGGGTGCGTATTTCGCGTTCGAGATTTGGAAAGCAGCCTGTGCGGCAGCTTCTGAGCCGCTAATACCACCCCCGATCACGGCCACCTTTCCGGGAGAACTCGTCAACTCAGAGAGAGACCGAAATTTTGAGGAGTGCTGGATGTTTGGAAGACTTGTAGAAGGAGTAGGATCGAAGGTACCAGCTGGCTTGTTGAAGAAACCACTAGCCACAATCAATCGGTCAAACGTACGGGAGTCTAGCTGGCCGGTACCGTCGTCGCTGATAACTTTCCAGGTACGATCTTCTTGCAGGGATGCCTGGACAACCCGCTTCCCCAGGAGCAGATTATCAGTGATGCCAAAGCCTTTTGCGTATGCTTCAAGATATCGTCCCACTTGCCACGCTCTAGGGAACATGGGCGGAGCAGCTAGTGGATGCACAGCGGGTCTCGAGAGATCCAAGTCTACCGAAGTCCAAGGCAAATCGGAAAATGCAACTGTATATCTGCTCAAATTGGTCCGCATCTCTGGACTGCATTTGTCACTTGGTCCTCCATGTCCATCTCTCCACATGCCACCTACGCGGTCTGCTGCCTCATACACGGTAACCACATAGCCATGCTGTTTCAAAGTCCTCGCAGCAACTATCCCTGCAGGCCCAGCTCCTACAATGCAGACAGACTGTTCCTCTCTATGGGCAGTCATCGCCGGCTGAGCTGCGTGGCGGCGAAGCGGGGGAATGACCAACGGAGATATGGGCGGGTGCCAAGCACTCAAACACGAAGTGCGGCAGCGTAGAGCTTGGGGCAGCTTTGAGAGAATGATGATTAGCAGATCTGCAGAGAGAGTGAGGTGGTGTTGAGAAGTCCGATGCTAGCCTGTGATACGCTAGTGAGATGCCCCTCGGAGGATCAACCAATGAGAAAAAAGGTTCAGCGCAGGACATGATGGCAGATGCGGAAGGGCGATTTTGAAACAACGAAATCTATTCAGTGAGTACTCCAGAGTTGATCAGAGTCCCTTTCATGGTCTGGAACTGCGTCTTTCCATACTATGTAGGTGTTAGTGAGCGACTAGGTCATGTTGTGTGTGCTTTGAAAGCGGCGTACCGAAATCAGATACCGAATGTGACCCTGTATCGCGATTAACTTGGATATCGAAGGCGAAGGAGTGTAAGCGTACGAGATCGGTAACAGAGCGATGTTGTTCAAATTCTGATCTTGCGAATTGCCGCATGTCCTTCCGTGCTCCTACATCGGGTATGTTGGAGGTACTGCGGACTATGTCTCTCCACAATGCCAACACGCGTTGCCGCTGAATGAACTATATGACAATCAGCAGGCGTTGCATAGTGTAAGTCATGTGTTGGACAAACGTACGTGGTCCAGGCCCACAGGACTCTTTCCTCGTGCTCGTAGCCGGGACGGAGGCTTGGACGCTACCGTGGCATATCTTCGCAGCATTCCCTCGGTTGTATGTGGAACACTCGGATCAGCTGAATCTGACAATGCGGATGTGGACACGAAAGTAGTGGATGGTCGACTGGATGAGGCTCTTTACAGCGATGCAGGCTGACGTATCGAGACGAATAAGCTAGGCTATGATGATGCTAGTCATCCAAGGATGCGCGTGCAGGATCGGCGCCCCGAAACGACGTGCTCGAAAGGACACACAACTGGGATGAGTGACTACCGGCACTGATTCCAGAAATGGGCGTCGAGTGTACTCACGCCATGGACCCCGTGTCGCGTCTTCCCCACCAGACGCGACGCCCAACCACCAAGCCCACGCATCCGCAGTCAGCCCGATACCCACGTTAATCCGTCGCAAACAACGCGAGATTCACGACATGGCGCACGTCGTCGCACGCGTACAGGCAGTACAGACTCTGCTGCGAGAAGACGTATACCTGAGCGCATACGGCGCGCCGCATCTGCCATGTCCGCTGTCGTTCCAGTTTGTCCCGTCGGCTTTCGACCTCACCAAGGACGAGCTCGAAGCTTGCCTCAGCCTCGTCAACAAGACTTCGGGACACGACTACAAAGCATCAAGCGTTGGCTGGAACCCGCGCAAGAAGAGAGAGGAAATGCTCGACGGCGAGATGATGTATCTCCTGGTGCGTCGCCGCCCTATCGACACGGCTGGCCAGGGTAGCATGGAGGGCACCAGTAGCGACGACGGCATTCTTGGCTTCACCTCCTTCATGTTCACATACGACGATCCCCCGCACCAAGACCGCCAGGTCCTCTACATCTACGAGATCCATCTCGAGGAGCAGCTGCGCGGACAAGGCCTTGGACCCCGTCTTATCAAATTCATCGAGAACGCGGCACACGCATGCCAAATCAAAAAGACGATGCTTACCGTCTTCACCGCGAATAAGCGCGCAAAGAGAATGTACGAGAGCCTGGGCTACGCCAAGGATGAGTCTAGTCCAAACGATAGGGTTACGAGGAACAAGGTCATCAAGGCCGATTATCACATCATGAGCAAATCAATCGATTGAGGATATTCATTTAAAAAAAAAAAAAGTAAGAATGCTAGACAGTCTATACACAAAAGCCGAGTGCTGTGTGGTATCTTGGAACGCCAGATTGTGCAAACAAAATCATCATCCAACCAGTCAAACCCCCCTCTTCATTATCTTTCTGTTGTCTAACCTCTTACTTTCCGTTGTACCATTCATACACTATCCCCACAGGCCGCAGCACACGAAACGACCCCACTGATTTCGCTTTGTACCCTCTGGCTTCTTCCCACTCGTCTCTTCCTCCTCTTCGCCAACGACGCGAAGGAAGACTTCGTCCAGGGTGGTAGGCGAAACAGAGTAGTACTCCAAACCCAACTCATTGCGGTTGGTCTCCAGCAACTGGATAAGACCAGGAATGCCACCGAGGTCGGATGCTGAAGCAGCCGAAGATGTGGTGTTGACTTGATGAACCTCTGCTTCGGTAATCTTACCAGTTTTCGCATTTTCAGCATGTGCGGGCAATGCAGTGGATTCGGAAGAGGCGGCTTTGAGAACTTTGAATCGGAGTTGTCCGTGGCCTCCACCTCGCGAACCCCATTTGTCAAGTTGAACACCAGGAATCTTCCTCTGGACCCATTGCTTAACAGTCTCCATCTCTTCTTCCGTGGTTTCGGGCGCAGATTTGAGAACAAGCTGTACGACCCAAGCGTCGCCGTACTGCTCTCCTAGATCACTGACAGTACCCAGGGCAAGCATCTTGCGCTTCATGATACCAACGCGGGTGGCGAGTTTGTCTGCTTCTTCCATGGAGTGAGTAGTTATCAACAAGGCGCGACCAGGTGCCGCAACTCCGAGCAAGGTACGCCACATGACTCTTTTGGCAGCTGCATCCATACCAGAGGACGGCTCGTCCAGCAGTAGAACCGATGGGTTGCCCATCAAGGCGATGCCCAAGCTGAGCTTCCTCTTGTTGCCACCTGAGAGTTTGGATGCGAGACGGTCGTGGAAGCGCCCCAGACTGGTAGCTTGGAGAATTGCCTCGACACTGGCTTTGGGATCGGGCACGCCGCGAGCGCGAGCGTAAAAATAGAGATGTTCGGTTACCGTCATGGAATCCATGGCATCAAATTGCGGACATACACCGAGATGACCTCGTGCCGCTGCACGCTTGCTGATGATGGAGATGTCTTCGATCAGAACATCACCACCGCCGTTGATGTGTGTTGTAGGGTGTATGTCGCCACGGATGAGTGAAATGGTTGAAGACTTTCCCGCACCATTAGGGCCAAGGAGGGCAAAGACCTGACCTTGTGGGATACCAAAAGTGATGTCGTTGACAGCATGGTTAGACCCGAAAGTCTTCTGTAGATGCAGTGCGCGCAGACTGTCTTTGCTTTGCTCAGCGCGTGTGATTTCAGCAGCGACAGCAGCAGGGACGGTGTCCACCGTCTCCTCCGAATGCTGCTGACGACTCTTCTCGCGGTTAAGGAACGCTGGTCGGTATCCCGAATCCCACCATACGAGGGCAATGAAGAGTAGGATGATTTGCACGACGAGGTACAAGATAGGCCCTCCGTACACAGTCAAAGCACCGGGATAACTTGGAATTTGGTTTCCATCACACAATACGCTAAAGGAGTTTAGAGATAGCAACTGCGTCCTTAACAAGCTTGCTGATGGCGAGATCAGCGAAACGGTCCAGTGGAAGTACTCAATATAAGAGTCGATGGCGTAAGCGGGCGCGTAAGTCAGAATGGCCATGTAACCGATAAAGTAAATGAGATAAAGTGACACCATGCCACCAGCAGCAAAGGCAAAGGCTGCCAGTTGCGATGTAACGACGATGGATATCAAGTAGGCGAAAAGAGTTGCACAAAGACCATAGAGGAAGAAGACCACGAAAAGGTAGCCTGGTGCATACCATGCGTCGGAAGCCTACGGTATTGTCAGCTGCGAATGTTTATACAAAACGTAAGCAAGAACTTACTGCTACAAAGATACCTGTGGTGACAGCAGAGATCACAAGCACGAACAAGAAGTCGAACGCAGTATACGCCAGCCACAGTGGTACAGCCCGGATACCGTTGCTGTAGTGCAGCGCTCGCACGTTCCTCAGTCGCTCCTGTGTGGGGTATAAGGCAAACAGCGCAGGGTAGACGCACATGGCCAGACCGAAATACAGAATCAGCTGGAGTGTGTCGCCCATATTAGGAGCGAACGGCACAGCGAATTGCTGATACTGCGTTGAGATGGTGGTGTTCGTTAGGATGTTGTCAAGGGTATTTAATGTGACGAGGCCGCCGACGACACCGCCATTTGCAAGGTACGCCATGACTGGCGGACCATTCTCGTTCAAGAAGAAGCCGCCCGGTGTAATGTTGCGGAACCGTGTGTTGACGAAGTCATTGAACTGGTCAAGTGTGTCCACGACGTAGAAGCTGTCCTCGGGAATGCCTGTCCGTTGGATTATGGTATCAATAGCAGGGCCAACGGTACTCCTCGGACCGATGGGAATGAGAGGGATGTCGTCCACGTTGGAAAGTGAGAAGATGGTAGGGTCATTGGCGCTGGCTCCGGGGTCACAGCCCACAGCCTCGTAATCTTTCAAGAAGAGAGTGACCAAACCAGCGGCAACAATTGGGAGGAGCAGAGCAAAGATGTATGGCCAGAAGTTGCGCTTCACGATGGTCATACGCTTTTGTACGAGGATGAGCATCTGCTTGAACAGACCAGTACCACGGCCTTTGCCCATCTCCAATCTCTTGTCAGTATCAGAATTGTGGTCTGAAGGTACCTCTAGGTCTTTGTCTGATGCTGTTCTTCCAGTTTGTTCACCGTGATCGGCATCCATGAGGTTGTATTCCTTTACCTCCTCAGCGTTGGCAAGGAAGACATCTTCTAGTGTCGGGCCAACGATGTCGTAATTCTTAACCCCGTAATCTCTAAGAACATCGACGAATCTGGTAGCGGGCAGCGCGTTCTCGAACTGATACTGAACCATGCCCTCGGAGGGTGCAGGCTTCTTGATGGCGTCTACTGGAGGTTTGATCGGAGCGTCCTTAGGATACGTGACGTGATATCCGGCACCCACTTCATGCTTGAGCTGGACCGAAGTACCCTTGGTTTTGAGTACACCACGAGAGAGAATGGCAACGTAGTCAGCGAGAACATCTGCCTCGTCAAGGAAATGCGTGGTAAGCAGAAAGGTGCGGTCGCCACGCTCAGCAAGTAGAATTTCCCAGATCTTCCTTCGTGAAAGTGGATCCAAACCAGACGAAACCTCATCAACACAGCAGACCTTTGACCCTCCAGTGAACATCATAGCAAGCTGAAGCTTCCGTTTCTGGCCACCAGAGAGCGTGCTCGACTGCGCCTTGATTTTGTGTCCCAAATCACAAGCGCGGATAAGGTCTTCAATGGTCTCTTTTGTGTCATAAGTTCCAGTCGACTTGAGCTGATTGAAGATGCGGACATGCTCGTAGACATTTAACTCATCCCACATGACATTCTTTTGCGGGCACAGTCCAAGACCTCCAGTACCATCAATCTCAATGGCTCCACTGGTGATCGAGTTGAGACCAGCGATGGCATCCAGGGTGGTAGACTTTCCACTACCGTTGGCGCCCAGTAGGACCATGATCTGACCTTTACGCGCTTTCATGCTAAAATTATCCACGGCGATGACTGTCTCTGGAGCCTTTACTCCGAACTTGGTGAGAACATTTCTGCGGAACCAACTTGGAGTCCAATGCTTTGAAAAGTTTGTCAGAATAATGTTGTGATCCGGCGAGGAAGTCGTAGTCTTCCTGTCCGCCGACACGGTACCATACAGCCAGCGCTCGACAAGAGCTCCTAAGAAGGGGTATACGCTAGTTTGGATGATGGCGAAGATGCAAAACACGATGCCGGGGGTGGTCCAAATATGATCTTCATAATCCGGTGCGGCTCCTACAAGGTTCATACCAATAAGCTGTCTCTCAAAGCGGGCAACGCAAATAATGAAGAAGACGTAGTTGATGGATGGAAACAGCAAGCTCAGGACATATACAGCACCCGTGCTGAAGGGTCCAGCGACTTGCGCGATAATGGCCAGCAGGATGGGGACAATGACAATGGTGATACCAGATAGTTGGGCTTTGCGGAAAAAGGCGGCTCCGAAGATGGAGAAACTGGTCAAGGACAGGCCAGCGAGAATATGGAAGATTACCAATATGGCAGCATTGGATGTTTTGAAAGCCAATGCCCACACAATAGCTCCCATGATGACCCAGCCTGGAAAGTAAATGATATCAAATGCAATGTGCATTGACAAAAGGCGGGCAAACTGCGTATGCCATGCTTTTTTGGCGGGAGACATTGCTTCTACCAGCTGTGACATGCCACGTTCTCTTTCTTCTGCCATTTGGCCCGTTAGTTGGTAAGTCACACCGCATACACCAATGTACAGAGCGACGCCCATGATGTTGATGAGCGCACCCATGTACAGCGTCCTGATGCGATCGTCATATTCCTGCTGCGTACGCTCTGTGTATGGATACTCATCAATGTCGGGAACAGTCGCCGAGCCGTCAACGGCGGCGATGGCCTGGTCGATGGCGCGTTGGAAGGGCAAAATATAGATCTGAACGTCGTTGTCGTCCTGGTCCACGTAGATCTCCTCTCCCAGTGCTCCGTCCGATCTGATGGTGTAGTTCCAGCTCTGGCCTTGGCCTTGGCTCGGACTGGAATGGAAGGACACTGCACCATAACACGTACTGGCACCGCGCAAAGAGCTCTCGCACGTGGAGAGGAGTTGTACGTCTTGCTGGATTGTGATGGGTTGTAGGCCGGCATCACGGACCTGAGTCGAGAGTTGTGCAATGACCTGTTCGATATCGCCACCTGTGTATCCGTTGTCGACGAAGACGACTTTGTCGCGACCGCCCGTGGCAGCACTGAGCGCGTTGGGGAAGGAGCGTATGAGGGACGGGGTGCCGATGCCGTACTCGGAGGGTGGGACGAAGAAGTTCTTTGCGTAGGTAATGAAGAACATCTGCACACGCCTGGTCAGCCATGGCCCCGCCGTTGACATGTAGGTGAACGTACAAATATGATGGGAGCCCAGAAAGCGCGCACGCTCGTGAAGAACCAGTGGCGAACGAAGACAACGAGCAGCGTCTTCTTGGTGAGGATCCATGTCTGGCTCACGATTGCGCCTGCCATGGTCGCGGCCGTTGCCCGCGGTGGGCGCGCTGAGGGTGCAAGTCTAGGATCGAGTCGTTCACGTGGCGTCCAAGTCGTATGTCCTGAGTGTAACTACTTTGGGAGGATAAAGGCAACCAGAAAAAGACAAAAGAGCGATGTAGACAGGTAAAAAGAGGGTATTGGTTAGTACCTAGGTAGCGAACCATGGATGGCAAATACCTCATCAATGTCCTCCATCCGTACCCAGCGTATACGGCACGACGCCGAGCAGACGATGTCTTGTCGGACGTCTTCGACTACCGCATCCCCTGTCCATTCCCTCACGCCATGGTCCACATCGGGCGCTGGCGAGGCGCATGGCGGATTGATGTTGTGCCGGTGGGGCATAGGGGAACGAATGACACAGCATGGCGTTCAAAAGCCCTAAACTCCCTGCCAACGGCCCGGCTTACCTCACTCTGCTCCAAAGAGCTGGGGCAACGCCTGTCACGGAAAGCGCCAGATCTCACCTTTATTTCGACGTCCGTCATGGTCACGACCACGATTTCGCGTCGACATAGATCCTGGCCTGACTCGAAGCGCTGTCCGCTTCGCTTCTACAGGCCTACGCGAACATGCCTCGGCAACGACCTGATTTGCCCAGACAACGCCCAGTCGCCGAGTCCTAGTCATCATCGAATGCGTCTTCGGTGTCCTAGAGATCGCGATGCCGAAGAAAATGACAAGCCTCGCGTGCACACCCCTGCATCGCTGCGCCTCGCAGGCCTAATTCCCGTCGCGTCATCGATTCCAAGCTTCTGTGCGAAGCGCGAAGGCGATCATCCAATGAGCTGGGATCAGACGGGCCGACATGGCTTTCTTCTACCACAGACGTCTAGAAGCATTATGAAGAAACCTAACAGAAGCGTGTTTAGTTCATGTTTGCTCTTGGCGCACCATTCGAGTCGGCGCTTGCACTTTTCGTACTCCATAGTAACGAACAAGACCCTTCTTCGCCCTATATATTGCGAGTGACTACCCATAACACATGGCATACCCCGGAGTATCGTCGGTAGCGAATTACACAACCAACGACTACCCAGGTAGCGTTACAGGGTCTAACATAGAAGCACAAACGTCTTTGTTCTACGGACTGAAGGAATGAGGATTCTACTTATCCTTTGGATAGTGATATCTGTTCTTGGTAGCTGGGTGACGCTCAACTAGCTCCGGAGTGCGTCCAAGGATGGATTTGTCCAGCACGTGTGCTTCTTGCTTCTTCAGGAGGGTACTCTCAGCAGCTGGTCTTTTCCAGTGACTCTTGTATGCTTACACACGGTTCCTCTGTCGTTTCGGCTCGCCTGCCAATGTGCTTCAGCCCATCAAACGGATTCCTCCATGACCCGCCAGCAGAAGGACATGTTGTCCAACACAAAAGGAAAGCAAAGACGCGAAGCAACTGCGTTAGAACACACGAACGACATTCTACAACTACAGATAGTGTTGCGTCTGACCGGTGGTGACAGTGGAAGAGAGAAGAGGCGCTCGACGCTGACGCTGACGTTTGACAGATCGAAAGTTTGGCCGGCTCCCCTTCCCGTCCATGGCACAACGACTGCCTGCCTTGACAATGCCCTGCTCCGAGAGCATCGATGTCGACATCGACGACAGTAGCAGCGAACGCGCTGCTACATGACATACTGACTTGACGATCTTCTGATCGAGTGGGCTCTTGACTGGACAGTCTTTTGATTGAGTGGGCTCTTGACTTGACTGTGACGGTGGGAGTTGGGCGGTGGTTGGCATGGGCCGCCCTATCGCGAATCTCGCATCCAGGCAGTTGGTTGTTCCTTTGACTGAGTGGGCTCTTGACTTAGCGATGACGATGGCAATTGGTCTCTGGAAGATCCTAGAGCTGCTCCATTGAACTTTCTTGCTTGTCGAGTCGTTTGAGGGCGTTTCCGAGAAATGGTGACTTGTCCGTCATCTCCTGACTTACTGTTGGCGATAGTAGTCAGTTCTCTTAACTACTCGGGGTTCGTTTGATGGCCATGACAGCTCTTGAATGGATGGCACTTGATCTTTTAGATTTTAGAGTTGGGTCATTAAACTTCCTTGCACGTTCGAGTCGGTTGAGTACCCTTCCGCAATGTCATGAGTCGTCTGTCAGCTAACAGTCTGCAGAACCACTAACCATCATTCCCTACTATGTCGAACTGCACCCGTGTCGTGAGCTTGTCTGTCACTTCTAAGTAGACATGTCACAACAGTAGCACCATTGTCAATGGCAAGGTTAGTCACCGAGTGGGCCCCAGTTACTGTTGTACTAATAACATGCAGACGCTTAGACCATATCAAAGCAAACGACTACCACGCACTCACTTACCCCACGCTCATCGAAGACTCTTCCTTCTTAGCTGTGATTACTACTCGCTTACTTCTTACACTTATACGCTCGACCGCTCAATTACTCAATCTTTACTATATCGACCACCCGACTTACAATGCCTGGCCCTAGGCAACGCCACCAAAACAGTGAGTCGGGTAGAGCCAACCAACGTGCCCACGAAGAGCGTATCGCTCGTCGCGCAGCAGAACGTGAGGCAACACAACAAGTTCGCGGTCGCGGTCGCGGTCAGCAGCAAGAAGATCGCGGTCAGCGGCAGCAAGACATACCCTCAGGTCGAGGTCAAGATCATCAGCAGCAAGGCTATCTACAAGATCAGGGTCGCGGCCGGCAGCAGCGCGATCAAGGCCATCAGCAGCAGGGCTTTCAGCCAAGTCAAGGTCAAGGCCAGTATCCAGACTCAGGCTGTTCACAAGGTCAGGGCCAACAATTCCACATTAAACTGTCTAATGCATACTGACTTGGATAAAGCAGCACCTGATGTCACTCTTTCGCCTCGAAGTTCCCCACCATTTCCCTCGCCAGTAAATATCGGGCCTAGTGCTCCTGATCGATATCTATACCCCGGTACGCCTTTCCAGGTCCTAAATCCCAGCTACACGCAACGGCCGTTACCAGAGCCAGCCTCCGCTCCCCGTCAGCTACCCAAGACACCCCCACCGCCTGTAGTAGCATTTTCGCCGGGGACTGAAGCTGTAAGTAGATCCTTTGATGTACCTAAATGAGGGCTATACTCTCATTGGTCTATCTTCATAGGTGAATGACAGATCTTTAAATAGTAATTGTTTGGGAGGTCATGAGTGCCACAGACTTCGGAAAGCAATGGGATGTATATTTCTTATTTCATTGAATGGCAGTGTAATAAGGGAAGCCGTTCGGTATAGCATATGCAATACATTGGAGAACAGCAAAAGGGTAGAGGTTTTGAGACAAATGGAACTTTTATCGAACCTATTACAAGTCGTGTGTGCTGGCCCCAAAACGTGTTCCTTATGCTGCGTGAAGCCATGTCTTGAGAATGGGATCGTAAGTTTGCTGTGTAGTTGTGTACTCTAACGATATTGGTTAAGTGCTAGAATGGCAGCCATACTCTTGTGCGTAAAAAAACATGTTGTTCTGCGCCCAGAATATATATTTGCTCCATTTTTTGCGGCATATGATGTATTGACAAATGCTCACGGGCCAGAAACAGTAATGTACTTCGTGTTTGTACGACCAAAGTAGGCTTCCTCATCATCGTCTAGATTCCTTCCGGGCGTAATCATTCCCTCTGGCTCTTCGGCGTATGCCGTCGGATAAGCGCTGTCATCGAAGTCCTCTTCTACCGGAAATTCGTTTACGAGACTGGCCAACTCCCAATCGCCACTGATATAACTGTCCATACTGAAACGCTCCTTGCGGTATTCAGTCCAATCCGGTTCGTTGTTTACCTCCTCTTCTGCATCTTCTCCGGTCTCCCAAAGGTCTTGCTCAATTCCACTCAGAAAATCCCAAACATTCGCCAGTAGCTCCTCGTGTGGTAGAAAATAGCTCAGTGACTCGTTGTCCTGTCCTGTCCAGTCACTCCATGCTTCCAATATCTCCAGACGAGGAAAGTGCGCTGCAAGTGGTTGTGCCCATAACCGGACGAGCTCTTCTTCAACGAGTGGATCGACCACAGAGCTACATTGGGAATTTGATGAAACGGTGTACGCATCACTAACGATCGATAGGATTGACTGAGGACGTGCGAAGGCGACGTGCGTCAAGAACTGGAAGAGCGGACTATTCGAAGCTCCATTACCGGAGAGATCCTTTTGATCCACAGAAGCGCTTCTTTCGTGACCATCAAGTGTTATGGAAGGCGCTTGAAGTGCATCTTCAATTTGAGAATAATCGTCAAGCGCGGTTTCGAAGGCTTTCGGATGCGGAAGACCCCGTAGTGTCTGTAGATCCGGAAGATGGAGTGCAACTTTCATGCGCAAGGTTTCAAGCAGGGGACAGTATTTACCGAGGCTCGGTAGCGCGGTAGATTCCAGATCGATTGCACTTTGTGGATGAAGCTTCATGCTGAGGCTCAAAAGTTGCGGCAACTTCCTACAAAATGCTTCGAAGTGGAGGCTCGAAATCAAAGACCCATCTATTGCACTAGGTTCCGAGGCAAGAAGGTCGACATGTTCCAATTTGGGACAGCCATTGGCAAGGTTCACCAAAGCCTCACCGTGAAGGAGTGGATGTGATACGGCCGATGGAAAGTTCTGCGCGAGTGCGCCAACGTTGACTCGCATTGATCGAAGTTCACCGCATTGCGCCATCTGAGCTAGTATGAGATCAAGAACATTCAAATCCCAATCCTGCTGTGCTCGCTCTGGTATTCTAGCAATGTCTAGTTGTACTTGTTCTACAAGTGGGAGGTGAGGAAGAAGTGCAACGGCCAACTCAGGATAGCACTTGAGGTGGAGCTGCCTGAGCGAAGAGAAAGGGGAAACAAGCGCAACGGGACCCGATAAGTATGGCAATAGTTGCAGGCCAGGGTCGAGGTCGATGTGTAGAGTTTCCAGGCCTGGTCGGTTACTTAAATGTCTGAACAGCATATCCTTGCCGGAAAGGCTAGCGTTCATCAATCGCACGTTCGTGATGCTGGGCACGGAGTCGATCACATCTACCAGGTTTTGATAAGACACAGGATCTTCAGGACAGAAGACATCTGGACCAAAGGTAATGCTAGAGAGATTGGTACATGCGGAAAAGGCTGAAAGAACAGTGCCAGCGACGTAATGCGAATTACCAGATTGCGATCCAAGGAATTCCAGTTGTGTAAGGCCTGTGTGCAGCATAGTGTTGATTGCTTTTGAATGCGTCGCCCAGTCTATTTCCAGCTCCAGTATCTCGATTTTTGGCCAATATAAG
This sequence comes from Alternaria alternata, assembly GCF_001642055.1. NCBI lineage: Eukaryota > Fungi > Ascomycota > Dothideomycetes > Pleosporales > Pleosporaceae > Alternaria > Alternaria alternata. Next base: position 150,940 of record NW_017306226.1, on the reverse strand, counting down.
CCTTCGAGGTATGCAAGATCTCCGCCACCGTCTGTAGGTCCCAATACGAACAGCCTCTCGACTTTGTTCGCATACCATTGTCTTCGGTCGAAGGTCATGTCCTGCAGAGCCGGAAGGTGCGGGTAGCGTCTCCACAGGATAGACGTACCCTCGTTTGCCCAGATTTTGTTGACCATGATTGAGGGTACCAACGTGGGCCGAAACTCGAGAAGTTCAACCGGCTGGTCGGGTCCCTGCTGTCTACGGTCCTTGTACTTCATGTCGGACAGAAAATGTAGAATCAGTCTCACGATACGAGGATCCGCGGCAGCCGTGGCTGCGGCAGCCATGATTGCGCGAAGACGAAGGAAAAGCAGCAAAAGAGCGACTCGAAGGAATGAAGTGACAGAGAAAAACGTGGGTGGAGAGAGCGCAAGGACAGTTACCTAGGGCGGCAGAGGCTGTGGGTAGACAGTCATCCTGCTTTGGACCTGGTCGCTTTTCTCGCAGCCGGGCAAAGCGAAATCCCGCCCGCTCGCCACGGCTGATCGCCAGGGGGCTGCGGAAGCCTGATAGCCTGTCATTACGCGTCTCTGCAAAAGCGATTGTGAACTGTATAATTCCCATGTCGATAGGAAGGCATGTTTGGGTTCCAATGGAGGGAGTTCTTGGGCGCCCTCTTCGTGAAGCTTGGAAGCCGCCAGCTTAGTCAACCTTGGAAGCGCGTTGGCCTTCCAGCGTGACGGGCCGGACGACCGCCGGAGCTGTGTTAACACCGCAGAGCTGCCCGGTCAAGTCTACTGATCGCATACAGACAGCGTTCGTGCAAAATGTGGCGCAGATGTCAATCTTGCACGGAGTTAACGCCGTTGCTATTGGGGGACATTACGCCCGTTAATCACAACTGACCATGATGGTAGCGCTTACGCTTGAGCACGCAGGCATATACAACAGACGACTCTGGAACCACGATTAGACAGCTAAACAGCACATCAAACGAAGAAGCGCAGTTGCCATGCATCTCATACTCACTGGAGCGACAGGGCTGGTCGGCACGTCGGTCCTCGACAATATGCTTGCACAGGAGAGCATTAGTCGTATCTCGATCCTGAGCAGACGGCCTGTCAAGATGGCCGATGGACATGCCAAGGCGAAAGTCATCATTCATACAGACTTCAACAACTACGACCAAGTCTTACTGGAAGATCTGAAGGATGCACAGGGTTGCGTGTGGGCCTTGGGCGAGTCACAGAATGCTGTCAGCAAGGAGTGAGCTGTTTTCTATAAACTGCTATAGAGGCCTTATGCTAACATGCTTGCTCAGGCAATATGTCGAGATAACGCACGACTATGCCATGGCTGCTGCGCGCGCCTTCTCTACCATGCACCCAGACTCACCCTTTACGTTTGTCCATGTCTCGGGCGAGGGCGCTACGCAAGCGCCAGGCACCTTCACACCGCTATACGGACGAGTCAAAGGACAGGTCGAGTCGGAGCTTCTCGACTTGGGCAAATCGAAGCCCATGTTCAGGGTGTACAACGTCAGGCCAGGGGGGGTGGACTGGACAAAGCATACGGCGATCCATCCGTTCATACCGCCGCAGGCTGCGTGGAAGAAGGCGATGATAGCGCCAATGAATCTAGTCTACAAGGCCATGATGACGCCAACGAAGGAGATGGGAGCCGTCATGACAGAGCTGGCCATGTCCCGGGGCGAAAGGTTAGAGGGCAAGGACATTGGCATGGAGGGGCGGCTGGTTTCCAATGTAGCCCTCAGACGTATGGCGGGGCTGTAGAGATGATGTTGGCTGATAGAGTGGTAGACACGATGAACTTGATATGCTTGATGCGACGGTACCTGAGCATCCGACTGTGCACGTGGGAACGCTGTCTGTGCGTGGGTGATGACGGCAGTGAGACCCTGGTTCGCCGGGTGGGGGCGCGTCCGAGGCCCAAGGAACGCGTCGCCGCATCTTTCTCCCCACAGCTCCCAGCCATCGCCTCATTTCTTTCTGGCGCGACTGCAAGTTCGACACGCCATATAATCAACCGTCCGCCTGCCTTCTCTGCTCGATTGTCTCTCCAGAAATCTTCTCTGCCATGGATTTCGACGAGGCGCCCCCGTCGTCACCACCGCTCGCGTGCACCACCATGGACCTCCCGCCCAACCCCTTCTTTGAGCGCAAATATACTGCCTTCACCACCAAGTCGAGCTCGCCGCCCCCCGTCTTTTCCAGCGATGACTCTCGCGAATCCGTCGATGTGACCAACTACGAATCCCCTCGTATCCACAAGAACAAACGCAAGGGCGCGTGGTGGGACAGTCGCGAGTCTGCCCACACGACCCCAGAGGTGAAGAAGACGAAATTCGAGCGCAATTTCGACTCTGGCATCTACATGCTCAGCGATGCCACCAACAGCTCCGAAGAACTACCTCCGCCCCAGTACATATCGCCTTACAACATGAGGAGCAAGATGCCGCTCAAGCGCGCCCCCAACCCAAATGCCTCTGATGATGAAGACATGAACATGGGCAGCACCAGTGCTCCAACAGCAGAGCAAGCCTTCGTCCAGCAGATGGACCATGGCATTGCGCGGAACCAGGAATCCTATGACTTTGATGGCCAGGGCCTCGAGGACAGCGACATTAGGCACATCGGCAACCTCAAAACCGTCATCAGCGACCCGCCCGTCCACGACACTGAGCTCCCCACGGCGGGGCAGTACCGATCTCTCCTCCCCAAACTCCAGATCCACCTCAGTAAGAACAAGCTCTGTCGACTGGTTCCATCTCTGTTCGACCTTGCAGATCTCACTGGTCTCTACCTGCGTCAGAATGAGATTGAAGAGCTTCCGCAACAAATCAGCCGTTTAACCAAACTCGAAACCTTGGACGTGTCTCTCAACAAGCTAAAGTACCTCCCCTTTGACGTCATCTCCCTTCTCTCTCCACATGGGAACATGACCCGCCTCACTTTCATGGGAAAAGATCTACTTCAGCCCATGTCTTCTCATAGATTCTCAGTCGCCGACTACCAGAAGCAAGAGCAAGCGTCTCTTCATCACACCGACTCGCTGCCACTCGATGAGGTGCGGGAAGACGCAAGCAGTCAACTTGCGCACTTGTACCAAACTCTGGCGACTTGCAAAGACCGCGACCAAGCAGTCTGGCGGATCCGCTATTTCGAGTCTTGGACAAACTCTTTCGGTGGCGGAGATGACACCTGGGAATGCAATGTTGAACAAGACGTTGGTTTCTATCCGCACCATCCCTCTTTGCCCTTGGATGTTATGAACGATAGCCAAGTGCTAGCCCACGCACCACGGTACATTGCCAGGACACTAGTGTCTTACTATGACCAGGGCGGCAACGTCCTCAAAGGATCTCCACGGCTTCCTTGTTCCAACGAAGAAGAATATCCCGTCATTGTCGAAACCAACCAAGGTACATACGGCGTTCCTTCTTCACCTTGGTTCACCCCTCCGTCTACAAGCAAAATGTCCTCCCTCGTCACAGCTAGCTTATACAGGGGGCTCAGATCTACGAACATCGGTACCATCCGTGCGTTCCTCGATTCGGATTTCCTCCCCGTCGTGGAAGCCATCCTCTCGCAAGCAGAGGAGAATGCCGCTGACGGGTATGGTTTGTTCCGCAGGTGCCATACCTGTCACAAGGAGTACATTGTGGCACGCGCCGAGTGGATTGAGTTTTGGAGTCGGGGAGGCGAATTCGTTCCATTGAAAGCCAGCGTGTGCTCCTGGGGCTGTGTACCTGTAAGCATGGTGCAGAGGCCGCAGAAAGAGTTGGCATGGTGAAGTCAGGAAGCAACTAGCGGACATGAAGAGCAGCACAGTGAGATGCACATGGTAGTTTGGGGTCAGCCGGCTGCACGACGGGTTTCACTTAGGCTGTTTCGATGATCCCGGCCCGTTCGTCACCTTGCCATCTTGACCATTCTAAGATGATGTAATCTGCCATACCCTCCGTCCACCTTCCATCGCCTTCTACTCCACTACCTTTCCTCCATACCCGTCTCGTCAGCCAGATTTGCGCGCTAATGCACTTTGCTTCTAAGCTCGATAGAGCAAAAGCAAAGATTCTGGACGCTGGGCGAGGTGCGCTAAGTCGCATCGGATTCTGGAAATTGTATTCGTGACCACAAGAGGGCAATCCATCATCTCTCCCCTCTCTCAAGCTGTATTCAACAGGGTCCATGTCATGTCGTGTGTGCTCATTGACCTGGCACGCGAACCCCGAGCTCGAGACCACGTCGCAAATAACTGGCATCCATATCCCAAGAACTCAATCTAGAACGTCCGGCGCATGAGTCCTTGGTATTTTCCTCTATAACTCCACATCCTACGAATAGATACGTCTACGCTGCGCTCGCACTCTCATCTGGTGGACTGGAATCAAAACAGAGTGGCCTGGTGGATGACAGAGACAGGTTGTGTTGATCGACGGCAAGAGAGGGAACTATCACTTTGAACGTGGGGCGGAGATCTCTGAGGCGGGGCGGTTTCCCATCCCCGAGGCTGTCTAAGATGCGGCATGTCTAAGTGGGGTCTACTCGAGCATGTCGTTTTGTACACTACGATCCGGTTGCCAATGGTGCCTAGTGACTGGTGATCCTTCGGTCAAAATCATGATCAAGAGGATAATAGGCTTTCAAGTTCGTTCTGAGTAGTAATTATCAACTCCACCATTTATGAGAAATTGACGCGAGAAGGCATGTCCGCGCTGCCGCCTCCTGTTGTAGTTAGGCCGCGTGCTAATCCTGACCGAGTTTAGATTGATTTGGTCGGAGAATTGCGATAACAACACGCCGTCTGAGTGGGCATCTTTCAGGTATCACCATTCTCTGTATCTCATATCCCGGACTCGTACGTGCACGTAAATGGGACTAGCCGCCTAGCCATTGCTTTGTCAAACATACACCATGGTTCCAAGCGTAATTGTCGCGTCTTCCAGTACCGCGCAGCACATCTACATATGCCCAGTCAATACAGTGCTGGATGCAAGACAACCGCAGATAGACATGTAATCCCGAAAATCTCTCCAAAGAGCTTAGTTTCCCCATACAGTGTGAATGAAGAAGCTTATCAGCTCTTGCAATCGCTTGCCATCCTGCTTATCGGCGCCTATCTTCAGCCCTCGTTCATACCCTTGCCGGTCTCGACTCAATCCGCCGAACCACCGTTCGCAACATGACGTGAGCGGCTGGAGAAGACCATATCGACGTTTCAGCTGGAGCCCATCTTGCCTGGCTTCGGTGCATTCGCGTTGACACTACGCACGTTAGGAGGACAAGCCTTCCTTGGGTTGCACGACTACCGGCCATGGCATGCTGACAAGGGTTGCTTGAGCCTACCGCATGGATTGCTCCTATCTCGGCTGCATGTACATAAACGGAGTTCTTAAGCCCTGTGTCGCCGCGCGTTGGATCCCTGACGTGCTTTGAGCATTCCACGACAGCGAAAACTGATCCTTAGTGCAGTGATTGACAACGCAGACATGTCTGAGAAGAAGGTCGAGGAGTCGACTGTCGGAGAACAGAATGTGGACTATGGCATCGGCAATGTGCGAAACTCGCACACGGCAAGTCGTAGAAAGAGTTCCGCTGTTGATCCGGCCATCATTGCAGGAGAGATCTTTGATGAGCGTTATGAGACCACGCATCGAGGTCTGAAGTCAAGGTAAGTTGCTGGCTGTTCCCCGTGTGGTGTGGGTTGGGGGGCTAATATAGAGCAGACATGCCCAAATGATTGCTTTGGGCGGCACAATAGGCACTGGTCTCTTTGTCGGCTCAGGCCAAACCCTCGCTCGCGGCGGTCCAGCCTTTATCCTATCCACCTATATCGCCATGTCCTTCTTGATCTTTTGCACTGTTGCAGGTATCATCGAAGTCGCCGCCTATCTCCCGACTCCTGGGTCTTCTATGAACCTCTTCGGATACCGCTATGTCTCCCGCTCAATGGGCTTTGGACTCGGATGGTTATACTTTTACTCTCTCGGGATCTTGGTACCCTACGAGATTACAGCGGCTGGATTGGTCATTGAGTATTGGAACCCACCCGTGAACATCGCAGTGTGGATCACGATAATGATCATTGTCATCGTCGGGCTAAATTGCTTCCCAGTCAAGTTTTACGGCGAGACGGAGTTTTGGTTCGCTGGAACAAAGGTTGTGATGATTTTGGGACTGCTTATCTTGTCTTTCATCCTATTCTGGGGCGGTGGTCCCAAGCACGACCGTCTCGGTTTCAGATACTGGAAGAACCCTGGCGCGGCAAATACATATCTAGAAGAGGGTAATGCGGGGCGGTTTGTGGCACTGCTATCTACCATGGTACTTTCTGCCGTAAGTGAACAGCTCCACAAGGTCTAGTTCAGCTTCACTAATCCCTGTTTAGTTCCCGTTTACATTTGCCCCCGAGCTTCTTGTAGCAACAGGTGGTGAGATGCAGTCACCGCGGCGGAACCTGCCTACTGCTGCACGCCGATATATCTACCGTCTTCTTTTCTTCTACGTCGGCAGTGTGCTTGCAATCGGTGTTATCTGTCCCTCAAATGATCCCATTATCACCTCTGGGGGATCTGGTGCCGGTTCGTCACCATTCGTCGCAGGCATCAAGAACGCCGGTATTCCGTAAGTGGCCCTGTACGAACTGATTGTGGGCCGTTCACTGACCTCGTATACACGCATCTAGGGTACTCGACAGCGTTATCAACGCCGGTATCATCATAAGTGCTTGGTCATCAGGAAACTCCTTCCTCTTCCTCTCCTCGCGCTCCCTATATGCGCTTGCGCTTTCTGGTAACGCGCCCTCCATCTTCAAATCATGCACTAAGTCTGGTGTGCCATACTGGGCTGTTACAGCGTCTTCACTCTTCTGTGCCCTAGCATACCTGAACGTAGGCAGCGAGAGCGCCGTCGTCTTTAACTGGTTCGTCAACTTGACAAACACGTCTGGCTTCATCTCGTGGATCTGCTGCGGCATCATCTTTTTGCGTTTCCGGAAAGCTTGTGAAGCGCAAAATATCACCGACCTGCCATATCGTTCACCAGTCAACAAGTGGGGAGCTTGGTGCGTTATCGTTAGCTTCACCTTCCTGTGTTTGATCAATGGATTTGATGTCTTCTGGCCTGAGAAGTGGGACGTCAGCTCTTTCTTCACTGCATACGTTGGTATTCCCATGTTCTTTTTATTCTATGGAGGACACCGGATCTGGGCCTGGAGCGATACCTGGGCTTATGATCCAGCGGAGGTGGACATGAAGACAGGCTTGGATCAGGTTCTCGCTGAGGAAGTACCAGCAAGAACAGTGAAAGGGCCGTGGTGGAAGAAGATTACATTGATCTGGCAGTAGAAAGGAAAGAGGGTTGATGAAGCTGTGAAGCAAAAGTAGGCAATTCTCAATCACCAAGGATGTTCAACAAATATTTATTACTCCATACTACTCACACCTTATGCATTTCTTTCTGATCTACAGGTAATTCCGCTCATCCTGTTCTCATAATTGAGTACATTTGAGGGGTGTTGACCGGTCTTTATCAATTTGTCTCGTATTACTGGTCGAGGGAGTTGCAAGTCATAGCCCTGGATTTCTCAAGACTTCGAAACTGTAGGAGTTCGGAAATGGAGGGCGGCACCTTGGAGGAGGGGTTTCGTCTAGTACCGAGTGGGACTAGTGTCTAAGAGTGGTGCGTCATATCTAGGTGGCTGGACAACTGATTGCGAAAGCCCAACATGAACCCACGAACACGCCCGCCATGGCATCATCACATTTGCACTAAGGTTACCAGGCCCTGGACTGATTCAAAATACTTTCGCGTTACCGAACGCACTAAAGGCTTAGTCCTCCTCATCTTCCTTCTTCCGTTGACGGTTCAGCTCATCAATGACCTTTTTGCCGCATGCCAGAATCTCCAGTGTTCGACTCTTATTATCGTGATCCCTCGTCTCCGGGACCAAGAAATATGTCGTCACAGCACCCGCTACCATGAACGCGCTCATGACTTGTAAGATGTGCCCGAAGTTCTGTCGTTCCCATCTGAAATCGTCCTGGTTTTTAGACTTGTCGGATTGGAAAGCATACGCCAGAAAGATCTGCACTACCCAAGACCCGAGTTTTCCACTAGCAGCAGCTATCCCGTGGCAGGTACACCGATATCTTGTCGGAAAGATCTCAGCAGGAATGATGAATGTCGTCACATTCGGCCCTAGGTTGAAGGCGATGTGACTGATCACATACAGTACCATCAGTCCTGATCGACTGCTGTCGAGCAAGTTCGTCCAAGCGCTCCCGGTTACGATGAAGAGTACGAACAGAACCAGGAACCCCCAGAACTGGATCACTTTCGGTGACACATACTTGACGATCTTGATCATCAGCAGACCACCCACAACTGTCCCTGTGGAAACCATAACCAGGGTATATTTGCTGTTATCGCTCAGTGTCTGGTACACAGATGACTCATTTTTGATACCACCCGGCCAGATGTGTCTGACAATCTCTGGTGAGGATAGACCCAGCCCATAGACTGCCTCAAAGTCAGTAAGTCTGTCGCAGCGGCTTAGTGGTCTACTCACATGCGAAATCGAGAAACAGCCAAGCCAACGAGGTTCCCAGTAGGTACTGCCAATTCTTCTCGGCAATAAAAAACTGTTTTGCATCGGTCCATGAGGCGAGTGGAGGGGAAAACTCTGGATCTCCTGGAGAAAGCTGGACCTGCGGTGCTGCAGTGGTACGAAGATGCACGTTACTGAGTCGGTGCTCGGATTCACTGTCGCTCTCAACCTCCTCGTCAGGTGCAATCACTGAAGAAGTAGTTGAATGCCTCGAAGCAGGCCTTCGGCTCTCCGATGAAGCAGGCACATTCAATAATTCGACCTCGCCATGTTCAGGGTTCGCTTCGGGCGCGCCGAAAAAGTTCGCGGTGTCCTCGAGAGTACCTTTCGTGTTTTGCAAGATGTCCAGTGTGTACCTCGGGCTCTCTGGGATTGTAAATCGAAATACGAGAGCAATGAGAGCCGGCACAACGCCAATGCCGATGACAAGTCTCCACAGCCGATCGATAGCTCGAAAACACTCCAGGTCGGTAGGTTGACAAGATCCTACATTATTCTTGATCCAGGGCTTGTACGCTTCTACTGCAGCAAGCGACAGGACATTGGCGAGTAGTTGTCCAACAGGTTGAGCAAAGAAAACCCAGCTCAGCATGCGCGCACGGTGCTTGCGAGGAGCGAACTCCGCAGTGATAACCTATTTCACGATCAGTAAAGCGACGAGCACGCTCGATATCGATACATACAGCACTCAAAGGGTAGTCAGCCCCGATACCAATGCCTCCGTAATGTCAGTACTATCAAGAATCCATGAGCCAGGTCACTCTTTCTTACCCATAATCGCTCGCCAGGTGATTAGCCACCCTCCAATCGCCATGCTATTCTTTTCTCCGTTCGAACTCATGAGTAGCAACATTGTACCGACGATAATGATTACCAACTCGAGCCCATACATCTTGCGTCGGCCCAGAAGATCTGCTGCGAAGCCGAATCCTATCTGACCTACCATTGTACCCGCAAGTGTTGAACACATCATGGCCGTCTTGACCGAGGACGGCACCGAGGGTATACCACCTTCGTCGTGGTTAGGCCAGTAGACGTAACCTAACATAGGAGTAACGACATTCAAGGCGAAGAGTCCGAACGCATCTGTTAGGAAGCCGATGCCAGCGACTACCACTACCCAGACCTGGAAGGGTGCTGAATCGATTGTTGCGAGCGTCCATCGCCGACGCCTTATCTCCTGTCACTAAGATCAGCAAGACACCTACAAGCAGTGAACTCATTGCGTGTGAACAGGAATAACCCACAGGAATGCCGCTCCCGCCTGCGGTCAAGTCCTCTATCCCGATATGGTGGCCCTTGATTGGTCGTGTGATCCAGTTCCGAAGACCCATCGTCGCGTTAATGATGAACCTCTTTTACAACAGGTAGTCGCACCCCAACGCGTATGCTTTGGCAAAATCTCTTTGTGTTGCGTCGTTTGTTGTACACAATCCTCTCGGGGCAGCGCAGTTCATATTGAGGGCGTACGAAGCTTCAGCCTCCACTACGATGCGCATCACCGAAGCCACTCTTAGAAACTCATGCACAGCCCGAGGCGACACAATAAACCGGTCAACAAAAGGGGGTGCATTGGAATTGGCGCTACTCATGGGTTCTTCCTCATCGTGTCCAATCTTGTTCTCTTCGCCGAAGTCAGACTTGGTGGCGTTTGTTGCTGCAGAAAAACCGCAGCATAGCCCTGACATGTCAACCTTACAGGTCATCTGAGATTACCATTGATGGCTAACTGAGGATGTCATCTGCGACTCGTCATGTCTAGGGCGGGTGCCAGCGCAAGAATGAACACAGTTGCGGTGGACAGTGTGGACTTTGGACTTGTCAGAATGTCTGTAAGATGGAATCATGATATTGCCTTCAATATTTTGAGTGGAAGCCGCGCGGTCCTGGATGATGATGGTTGGCTAATCTGGGTATCTGGTAGTTGACGATGGCCGTTCGCCTCCCCACGTGGTGATCTTCGCATCCTCATTGAACGTCAAAAGCCGCCATACCGGTTTCGGTGAACCATCCTGATACCGCCACATGCACGAATACGAGCTGTATGCCGCTCTTGAATAAGATCACGGCTGCAAGTAGTGCTTCCGACGTTGGAAGGCTTGAGAAATGCGCGTGCCTGGGCTCTAGTAGCATGTCAGATAATATGCTAAGCCACTCCAGATGTCGCAGCGGTCTGCCTTTGGGTTAGCCAAGTTATGCACATGTCGGGAAGCTGGATGTAAGCTTGGAAGATTCTTCTACAACCCCGTTTGCGTCTCTCAGAGGCTTGAACTTCTCTTGACTGTTGCCTCCACTGTGTACTAGCAGTTCCACAACGCATGGTCAGTCACTAAACATCCTGTGTTGCGCTTGAGCGCGGCGCAAGCGAACCGAAATGTCTTTTGGATGTAGTCCATCCGATGTGTTGAAGCTGTTGGAGATCTCGACTCGTGTATACCTTGCTTTCAAAGGTATGTTCAGCTACCACCCTGCATCAGTATCTTCCAGGGATCAGCTTGCTAATCCCTACATTCAGATGCGAATGAGAACTCAGAAGCTCAAGTTAGTGGGCTTGTGAAAGAGTTCACCACCTTCCATACTTGTCTCAAACAGCTAGGCGAATTGATGAAACAATATGGCCAAACAATGCCATTTCCCGTCAAAGATTTCGAAGACACGCTGAAGAAGTGTGAAAAGACCCTGGAACCATACGCTGATCATCTCGTCGATAGGAAGATGTCTGTTAAGAAGTTCATCTTCACTATCCGCTATATAGGGATGGAAAAAGAAATCGATGGACTGAGAAAACAGATCAGCGGTCACTATCAAGCTCTCAACATGTGCATCTCATTTCTCCAGTTGTAAGCGTCATGCGCACTCAGCGCTTAGGATTTAGTCGCTGACCGCCACTAGACGGCTTCATCTCGAAGCAACAAAGCAAACTCAGCGCCTTCTCGATGCCGCGCCATCTCGTACAGTAAACATGGGTCGCCGCTCATACTCCACTCACAGTCTTGGAATTTCCAGCAACCATACGCCATTAGCGCTTGCGCCTCCTGACGAACACCCATTGTTCAGCGAATGGAAGATTTTTGATAGATGGCTACAAAGCGAGGATGAACGCATAGCTCAAGAAGCGGGATCGTCACGGCCCCTATCGCTAGGCGACATACCCGCTTCTGTACCGAGTGGCGATGTTCAAACCGCTGCAGTACTGTATCAACTTAGGCGACAGGTTGACGATGCGATACTCATTGAAGAAAATCGCGCGAAGCGGGCTACTGCCGAGAAACGAACACACCTGGTCCCGAGCGATACGATGAAGCAGGAGGTCCGCGATATGCCACCAGCACCACCGCGAGTGTATACCCTCAAGACAGACCATTCTGGTGACTTTACGGAGTCTGGCCAAGAACTGATGAGTGACTCGACAGCCACCATCCGTCCCAGCTTGAGCATACGACCATCATCCCCAGATTATTTTGGCTCGTTCAACTGGACACAGTCGCCAACATCAAAGTCTCTTTGTTCGGGCCGAACTGCCTCTATGTCTACAACAAGAAGTAGCGAATGCTATTCAGCAGGTACTACCCCAGAAAAGTCGCTATCTCCCACGCTGCAACGCAGTCTTTCGCGCACATCGCTGGCCACCATGGCATTAGGTGACGCTGCACTCGATTGGAAGCGCGTCTGTCGCAATGTGCAGGTTGAACGAAAGTCTTTAAAGTACGGGCCCGAGAACCGTGAATGCGACGTTCGGTGGCGATATCGAGAAGATACTGGCATCTCGCTGCGAGCAGTATATTACTCTAGCCAAGATGGAAAACTACGCACTTGGACTGAACAGCATTTCCCTGCCACCGGTCCATCGATACCATTGACTACCACATACGCTGACGGTGCAGTGTCTATTGATTTTCCACGTGGTTCGTTCGGAAGACTATACAAACAGTACATTGACATTAAATACACATTTGTTGGTCACGAATCAGCGGACAAGTTCCAAACCTTATTATACACCAACAACGGCGTCGATCCTGCCGAACTTAAATTCGATCGACCTATCCTGGCTATATCGTCAAACAAAAATCCAACTGAATGTCGTAACAAGAATCTGCGATTATGGCGGCGCGTTGAGACGCAGCTGGTAGATGGCGAGCTCATCACATCCGAGGTTCTGGTTTTGCTATTCTACACAAGCGCGTTAGAAGAAGAGAAAGGTCACTGGGTCGAGGAGCCACATTACGCGTTCGAGTGGCTTGCAGATTCTATCTACAAGAAAGAAAGCGACAAGCTTACTCTTGTCTTTTCAAAAGACCCATCGCGTTGGGCGACCGATAAGCTGCTCAAACGCCGCAAATCATCGACCCGGTCCGAGTCCGAGCCTGTGAACTCTTCTCTCTTCGAAAGGAAACGAAACGACTCTATGGAGATGCCAGAATTGGCGCGATCAGAAAGTAGGGCCTCAGGGTCACTGAACGGCTCGCTCCAGTCGCCGAGGAGCATATTTGGAAATGGCAGTGGATTTTCGAGAGCGGGCAACTTAAATCGGTTTGGGTATTCGGAATTGGACATCAAGTTTCAAAGCAAGAAGGATAGAAGGGCATTTCTAGATGTCTGGAAGCAACACGTGAAGCCGTTGGTTGCGGCTTCATGATCCCACGTCACAGAAAGGGAGACATTACCGGGGTGTACTGTACTATGGAGGAAGAAGAAGAAGAAGAAGAAGAAGCACAGCGCATGATCAGGCTGGCGAGAACGACGGTGTTGGCTGCCAATATAGGCTAATATACGCAAAACACGTTGATACCAATAGCTGGATGATAATGAGTGAAAGTCTTTCTATGAAGCCTTTTGTAGCAGTTCCGTTAAATGTCACATTATTTTGTTTGTCTATGGGGTACTTGGACAACCTCGTGAAATAAAATGAGTTTGAGTATAGAGGAACAATGCTCTACCCGATCTCACCCATGGTGGCTGATAAGAAGACAGGATCCGTAAAGTTCTTTTCGCTGCGCGCTCATCGTACCCAAAACGACGCTTTGCGCTACATTATGCAAGGAGAAAGATTGCGTTTCGGTTTTTCGTCTGTTTCAAATGATGCAGCATTAAAAAGATCGCGACTAGATGAAAAACCTGAAGTTTCTTTTTTGTTTAAAGACATCAATACAGACAGTTGGAATTATGTCTCATTTTTCTACTTCTATTCTGTATATCTTCGGCATCGATCTAAAGTAGGAATAGCTGGCGACCATCCCGGTAGGAGTGCGCACGATACCTGAACACATCGTTAGTGCGGGATAGACCTCGTCATGACCCATACGCTGCATGCGTGTTACGTGTTCACCTCCTTGGCAATCAGAGGCGTAGAATCGCATGTGATTTAGTACACCTGAAGCCATTGCCAGCATTTGGCGTAGTGCCTGTTGGAAACGAGACCTACTCAATGTTGAGGACGAAAGGTTGTAAAGCCAGGGCCTGGACCTTGCGTGATGCAGCACAGCTACGCCACAACTTGATTCATCCGCAACAGGTTTTTACTGCATGTGCGTATACGAAGAGGCGTTTCTGAGGAGGGGCACAATCCCTGTTAGGCGAAGCGATGCGTACATGACTAGATATAGGATCAATGCTAGAAAATCGAACAAGCTAACCATGCGGGACTATGCACATCATTTGGAGAGCAAAAGGTTGGATAGACAAGAAAGAAAGTATAGTAATAGCATTTGAGAAAAGAAAATGATTATGGACAGTTCAGAAACAACAAAGTAGTGCAAGCCTGATAGCATGCAGTTCTCCACCTCGAAGCAGATCAAGCGCAAGTCGTATTGGCAGACATTTTGCCAAACTCATCCACGCTCGTAACAGCACCTTGGTCGTCGTATTCGATCCTGACTTGCTGGTTACTCGAGACAGATGGATCGCCGACGAGGTAGTTAAGTGGCTCGAATCGCATGGCAGAATGCGCAGAGCTAAACATTGTGTTTGGCAAATCGCCAGTATGCGGGAGGTGGTGCATGCCAAGGTTGAACCAGAGTACTCTGTGTCTTGTTAGTAAGGTGTTATATATCATCAGCCGCGATACTGATAAGGAATGGGATTACGAACAAGTCTTCCTGCTCCAAAGTCTCCTCATCGAAGAAGGATGCAAAATCTACCAAGGGATCATCCTTGTTAAACTGGTTGTTGGCATCCGCAGCCCTCGGCTCCGTCTCCTTTTGCTGAGTAACGTAAAAGTCGTGCGTCACAAAGGCACCCGTCTTGCCAGTGTTTGTCGAGTTTGTTTGTGTGAGATGGATTGTACCGGCAGCTCTCTTGATTCTGTAACCCGGGTATTCGCCGTATGGGTTCGGTGTATCCCTGTTCACAATGGCGTACAATGTGTTATCGTTCTCCGCCCAATTGATCTTGGATTCGCTCTCGTTGGCTACCCATGATCGCTCGGCTTTAAAAGTGTTGTATACTCGACCTTGACTCCAGGGATATGTCGTGGAAGTTGGCACAAATTGCAGTTTCTGCACACTGTTCTTCCTTCCGTTGATATCCAAGTCCACCTTGAATGTGAGGGTGTGGTCGTGTGAGCTACCTGAGAGAAAGTCATGGATGTGGAAGCCGTACTCCGGTTGGCCATCCCAATAGGCAGCGGCAATATATCCAGAAAATCGAGAGGATACTTCGATGCCTCCGTCGTAGAAGAAGCTGTAGTCGATCATGAAGTCGTAGTTGCCTACTGTGGCTACGGTACGCATGACAAATTGGATATTCTTTGCTACACTGGTGTGTGGTGCGGATGGTGAGAAAGAGTGGCGGCGGATCGGGTAGCCAGCATCAAACTCAAATATGCATATAGCATCCGCTTGGGTCTTGAGTGTATCGCCTTCGGTCCATGTCGCAGGGAGATATGTCGCATGACTAGGGCAGTCGTAACCCTTGACAAGAGGTTGTAGTGTCGAGCCCATACCACTTGTAGTGTCGAAGAATGTTGCTTGCGATTGGAAAGGATCGGTTCCGGAGTAGGACGTCAGAGCTTCTTGCAAAGACAACTCGTAAATGATACGTCGGCCTTTGTATTTGATGTCGAACAGCGAAAGGCCAAGATCCTGGGAGACAGCATGGTAAAACGTAAAGTCCATCCAAGATATATATCCCTCTTCAGCATCAATCTTGAATCGCTGGTCTCCTTGGGCGATAGACGCTGGCGGTGGTAGATGGTCCAAGGGCATGGGCGTTCCCTGCCTGTCAGTGGACGTCCAGTTACCCAGTACATTCGGTGGTGGTTTCTGGTAGTCGGGCTGGTTGATTGCGGCACGGAAGTCGTCAGTACTGGCATAAAACTCTCCTTTCGAGTACCAGCCAACAGCTTTCCAATTGTCCGAATTTTGTCCAGTCAAATCAAACTTTACAGCAAAACCGAGCGGCTCCACTGTAACACTGCTAAGTTTGGTACCTGGATCCGCAAAGGCCGCCGCCCAGGAAATTATTCGGCCTTCTTCATCCCAGAAGGGACTACCGAGCCGGAGACCAATGCTACCAGTAAAGAAAGTCTAGACATGTAAGCTTTTGCTGTTACCTAGTGCGTATGTCTTCTAACTTACAGTGTTGAACAGTTGCATTGAGATATCCTCGACCTCTGTCGAGAACCTCGTGAAGAAACTTGATGCTTCATTAGGTGAGTACAAAGGATGCATGGGAGTTCGTCCCGGTTGAGAGTTTTGGAAAGGAAATGTCAACGGTTCAACCGCAGTGGCGTTTGTTGCTGGTAGCGGCCCTACCAAATACTCTTGCCAGTATTTCTCCGTCGAGTTGGTGGTACCGCTTTGAATAGTTGCTCGCGCATAACGCCTTGGTGCGGTGGCATTGTTGTCGAGAAAGGGTAGAGTGTCCGTCTTGTTGGGATGAAGAAGGGAAAGCTGTACGCTGAGATGGTGTTAGTAGGCACAGTGATGTTTTGGATTGCCAGACTCACACAAAGTTATCTCGGCTGGATCCTGTGTTGCCTGTCAAGCTCATTCTCTCCTGTAGAAGCTCATTGACACTAGCAGCTTCTTCTTCGGACAATGCCTTCCATGGGTTCTCGTACGGCGCGCTCACTGTGGGTTGGCGATCGTTTGTCGGCGTATCTTGTGCCGTCGCGAGAGAGGCCAAGACGGCAGCACCAAACGTTAGAGACGATGTCCACTTCATGTTGACTCGGAACGAAAGTAAACGAGCGTGCAGATTCCGAAATGCAGGTCTCTGCGGATTATATGCCCGTCTGTTGGCCCATGCCTATACGGTAGCACAATACCCCTAAGGGCGTTTGTGCAGTCATCACACCATAGCTGGCTCGCGTCCTTAGCGATGAGGAGCTATGCCTCAGACATCGGTTCTGTTGAGCAGGCTGAAAAAACAATATCGCGGTGTTGCTTTGATGCACGCCGTGCGCTAGGAAGGACATGATCGGCGGCACGGTTCTCTTCTGCATATGTGCGAGGGGAATTCAGCTCCACACCCCAGCGACGTGCATCCAAGCGCCTTCGTTACATAATACGGCCGCTCTCACAGATTTCGAGGCAAAAAAGTACAAGTGACTGCACTGCATCGACAAAAGAATGTCTTAGGTTAGCAAGAAAGTGTGGTTGTATCATGATTGAAGTGTCACGCACGGTTGGCGACTCAGGGGCGGGGGCATCCCTTCCGAAAGCTTGGTACGGCAATGCACCCCGCAAGAAACAATAACAGGCGAAAGTGATCCAGCAAACAAGCTTTTCATGGCTACCTGTCGGTTCCAAGATTTGGTCGCCGATGCTACCTACGTGCTTCTGGAACTCTGCAAATAGAACAGCCTGCGTTTCCACGCATTCCCCAACAGCTGAAGATCGCCCCCGTCTCGTCGTTCGCCACGCCATCTACGTACGTAGTTCCAAATCGCGACGTCCCATCATTGCCTTCTCTAGTCGCCCGCTTTTCGCTTGCATTTTCCATTCTACGTCTTGTCGTTGTCACTGCTCCTGATGCTGTTGTTACTGCGATCCTTGTACCGCTCACACATCCTCTACGCAGGTTGAGGGTCGTTGTTCTTTCAAGGTTGGATCTGAGCTTCCAGGACCTTTCCTATCAATACCGCAATTTCCGGAGCTTGAGCTTCCAACTTCATCGCCATGAATATCTCTGAATTTCATCTCGTTGTCATGGCCATGTATGCCCTCTCATCCTTTGCTACAAACTTTTCTAGGGCCAAAGGGACAGTATAAGCAGGATTGCGAACATCAGCTTCGAAAGCGATATCATGTGCTCTGTGGGCGGCTAAGTATAGTCTTGTAGTCAACTAGACCAGGCCTTTTTCAGGACCTGGATCTCAATAGCGTTGGTGATGGGATCCGCGTATAGGATGAGGATGCGTTCTTCAATCTTAGTAGCCTGCAGCGCAATCTTTAGGTCGGTCTGGCAGATATTGGGGAGACTATGGACGACTTGCTGCACGGAGCGAATGCACTCTGCTTGGTGAGCTACTTCGGCCATAGATTGGATCGCCCGGCCGCGCTCTGCATCGTAGGTGGCCTCGCCCATTTCCTTGAAGAACCGAGCGCGCACTGTCTCACAAGTAGCGTCGTAAGACGGCATTACCGTGTATCAAGGGGTAATGTGCTGATCTTGGCTTGCGACAACCTGAATAAACAAATATCGGAGAGAATTGGTCGTGGTGGCAGTCGGTACGAGGGTGGCGTCCAAGTGGATCGCAGGATTGACAGAGGCAAGACAGTATTAGCGAGGGAGCAAACAAACTCACCGCTCTACTTGCTTGTACATGAGAGAAGGACTAAGACATATGACGCTCGCAAGTAAACTGCTTCTCTTGTTTCCTGTATTCTTCCGATGTCCGGCACTGCAAGCAGGAATGTCATGATAGTCAATACATTCATTCCACGTTCCTACTAAGCGAATACAGTTTACGTCTAGTGTAGATGACCTTCCTGTCCTACTTGGCTGCCACTTTCTCATTGCATCTCTCGGAGCCGCACTTGTGTTCGAGCAATCTCTAGCCTGCAATGCTTTTGCCAAATGGCCACTCACGCATTCGCTGGGGGTCCACCGCCTGCGTATATGTACAACGTGCGTAGTACCCCAGTATACAAGTCCTGCTTGCTGAACAGGGAATATATTGCTATTAGAATAATTACGTACGCTTTCCAGCGGAAAGACCCAATCATGGTAGAAGTTAATGAGTTGTTCTGGTGCGGTAGTTGGAAAGCGGCGTCACACCAGAGATATTCGATACATGGCCAGAGCATTCCTAAAACTACAGCTAGAGCTGTCATGTGCAATCTTTTGTACGACAAGCCGGCTTGTTTCACGTTCAGTAGCCATTTTTCGTTCTTCACTTCGAGGTCATGATCGCCACACCGCTCGACTTCTCAAAGAACGATCGCATACTCAGGAAAGATAGCAGCAGTGACATGTCTAACGTACATCGAATGACAGTCTACAAATAGCGACCGCAGCAAATCTCTAGAGCGTGATCCAAGCCATTCGATATGAGCGCAAGTTGAGTTCAACACCAGCAGTCCAAGCATCTATGTCTAGAACATAATCAGCGGCATCAACGATCCACGATTGTTCCGATGCTTAGACATTGCGCTGGATCGAAAACGTCTGGAACTCATTTGTGTATCCCTTCCCATGTACTTCAACTGGTCCGACCATGAAGCCAACTCATGCATACCTGTTGCAAAGTACAATTTGCGTAACAACTTTGATAGCCTCTCTATCTCACGCGACACATAATAAGACTCCGGGCCATCTTGATCGAAACCGTGCTTGTAGTAGCGATGGATACATTTGTATGCCTCCAGGACGTGGTCGAAATATGGTGATGCTACCATTCTCAGCTCAAAGAGGCCCTCTTCCAGACTCGGCTACACATTGTTAGGCGGGCGTAATCAGAAAAGGCTAAGCGGGTAGCATGTAGCGTACAATGTTGTCATGAGTAACACAAAACTCGCAGCATGGACCTGCTGCGAGCTCTGAGAACGCCCACCATGGAGCTCGCAGCCTTCGAGACGATCGAGGATTGGTACAGCGCGCATGTGAATCTAAGAAGTCAAAGCCATTCGACCACCACGGGTATGTCTGATATGGCATTTCGTGTTCTCTTTGTTGATGATGCCCAACACACCACGCTGTGAAATAATGAAAAAGCAGTGCGAAGATAGCGGTGAAGTAGAAGAGTTGACTATGATATGGCTACTGTGTGCGAAGGTCCTTATACTGCTGGTCATTGTGCTTGCTCACGTCACACACTTAATACCAGCCCTGCTTCTTGCACCACCACAAGAATCGGCAGAACGAAAAGGCAGCCCAATTGTACCACGCAAACGAAGTGGCAGTGGTGAGACAGTAGTCATGCTCTGCACGTCAGTCCAGGATCAGTAGATGTGGACCAGGCGTTGGAGAGGGACATGATCTCGTTGGAGAGTTGTTACGAGGCGCAGGGGTTTCGCAGCAAACAGCTCGACAAGCCCGAGGTTCGCGTGACATATTCACCGCTGACTGAGTGATGCTGGGCCATGTTCGTAAGATATGTGGGAGGCGGAGAAAGGCGCGTGACAAGATGGGTTAGAAGACTTTTGGGGCGGGACGCGCACCGACCACCACTTTACGCGTCGCGCGTGCTTCGTGTGCCGCTCAGTTCCTTCCATGATTGACGCTCTCACACTGTCGGCAATTGCAACGCACCCCTCGCACCTTCCCACAGCATACCCAAGATGGCCTCTACCGTTCTCGGCAAGAGGACTCGCAGCTCTGCACGTATAGAAGCTTCAGGTACGAGCCACGGCGGCTCTGGTCGCGGTTCCTTGGACAACACGTCCCTAACGCGCTCTACAGAGTCAAAATTAAACATCGCAACGCGCACAAAGCGGAGGACTCAGTTCGTTATACACGACGAAGGGGAGATTGAGAATCCCTTCGTCACTCCAAAGAAGCAAAATGTGCGCGACGAGGATGCAATGGACGTGGATGAGCCCGAGGAGAAGGCGTCGATAAAACGCGGAAGGAAGACAGGCACAACTCCCGCAAAGTATGCCTCGCAATGCACACGACTCCCCGTTTCCGCAGCCAAGGAGAACTCCCCGCAGAAGGCGCTCGTGGACATCCCAGAAAACTTTGCGCCTACTCCTTCGACACCGAGACATCGCGACGCGCTTGCCGGCAAAGTTGCCGTCACACCCAGGCACCGACTCATCATTGCCGGTCGACCTTTGACACCGCGCACACCACACACCCCAGGCACTCCACGAAACACAGGGCCGACAATCTACAATGAAGCGCGTCAGGTATTTGCAAGAGGCTCTGCCCCAACTGCATTGTTTGGTCGCGAAAATGAAAGGAAGGAACTCGACACGTTCATCACAACACGAACTAAGACGAAGACATCGGGCTGCATATACGTCTCCGGTCCGCCAGGCACCGGCAAGAGCGCTTTCGTCAACGACGTCTGTCGTACAGTCTCATCGGATGAAGCCGTTAGGACCGGATACATCAATTGTATGAGCGTCAAGAACGCCACAGATCTCTACAGAACCCTTTTAGAGGAGTTCGTCGACATCACTGAGATCGCAGAGGGCGACGAGATGGATGCGCTTAGGACTGTTTTCATGCAACGGAAGACATCTTACGTCGTTACGCTCGATGAAGTGGACCACCTGCTGGACTTGGACATTGAGCTCTTCTACAACATCTTTGAGTGGTCGTTACAGAAAGAATCAGGCCTTGTGCTAGTTGGCATTGCGAACGCGCTGGATCTCACAGATCGATTCCTCCCGCGACTCAAGGCTCGCGGTCTCAAGCCGCAACTACTGCCGTTCCTCCCATACAACGCCACACAAATATCCTCTGTCATCACCTCAAAACTAAAGGCCCTTCTCCCACCAGGCTCAACCCAACTACCATTCATCCACCCAACCGCCATCATATTCCTCTCCAAGAAAGTAGCCGCCCAGTCCGGCGACCTACGCAAAGCCTTCGACATCTGCCGGCGGGCAATCGACCTCATCGAAGCCGACACGCGCGACCAACACTTGAAAAAAGCCACAGAAATCACACCATCACCCACGCCCTCGCCCTCGAAAACCCCTCTAGTTGAAAAAGTCAACCTCTCCTGCTCAGCCGTGCGCTCACCCACCAAAACCAAAGACCTGAACAGCATCATCGCTGCCTCCCTGGGCTCCCTCACTGTCGAAACCGCACCCCGCGCCACCATTGCCCACATGGCCAAGATCACAGCAGCAGTATTCAGCAACGGCACAAGTCAACGTCTGCGAAACCTGAACCTCCAACAAAAAGCCGTCCTCTGCTCGCTCTCCGCCATTGAAAAAAGGAAGCGTGCCACCGCTGCCGACAGCATTCTAGCCACACCGTCAAGATCCCACACTACATCTCCTACCATCAAAGAACTTTTTGAAGCCTACACCGCGCTGTGTAAGCGAGAGAACATTCTACATCCTCTTACGAGCACTGAGTTCAGGGATATCGTAGGCAGTTTGGAGACACTGTCGCTTGTTTCTGCAGTGGAGGGTAAAGCTGGGTCGCTGGATGTTGGCGCTGGCACGCCTAGTCGCAGGGGGAGGGGTAAAGCTTTTCCTGGGGTTGTTGTTGAGGATCGCAGGGTTGCTAGCGTTGTTGGAGAGAAGGAGTTGGCGGATTCACTCGTGGGGCCTGGAGCTGGCATCCTCAAGGGTATCCTGGAGGGAAACTGAAAAGACGCTGTTGTTGTGCTTTTGGATCCGGTCGCATGGAATGGGGCTTGATTACGGATCATATTGTGACATCCTCGATTGAGGCTCTGTGTTTGTCTACTTGTTTTGCGAAGCGTGGCGCCAAAGTTTTTGCACCTGCATCATCGCTTGTGTTATGAGCAATAGTCTTTTAGCGTAGCATAGCCGGCTTCATTCAGGGGCATAACAGCTGTACACCAGAAATGCAGTACGATTTCAACACGATGCACTTTCATATGACAGTGATTCCCAAGATTCATCAATGGGTTAAAGACCGAACTTTTGTGCTTTTGCATCTTTTTATGTCTCAGAGGTTATGGTATCATTCATCTTCATCCCATCCATGCAGATCCTTGTATTCCAGGCTTCAAGACACAGGTCCTCAGACCTTGACGCCCCCTCCTTCCACGGCATCCTCTTTGCTCGCCTGGCTCTCTCCTTGTTCATCCGCTACACCGTCCCCACCCTCTTCCTCCTCCTTATCCTGCCTCAACGTACTTGTCGGCACCTCACTCTCCATGCCCGCCTTGCGAAACACAGCCTGCATCCAACACCTATACATTTTCAACCTCCTCTGCCTATTCACCAGCATACGTCTATCAACGCCAATGTGCGCAACCTCAAAACCCGGTCTGGGGGTCTCGGGATCATTAACGTCATCATGACTCTGCTCTCTCGTCTGCGAATCCGGATCATGAAGCGACAGACTCTCAATCTTATCCGCGATGACGCCTTCAGCCTCTGTCTGGGATATTGTTGTATCCGCCACATTGCCAACCGTCGTATCGCGTTTCCTGGCTGCTCCACCCCAAATGTCCTCGAGCTCAGACTGCTCGAAGAAGTAGACTCGCGTGCCGTCGCCGCGGACGTAGAAGTTTTCTTCCATGTACCGGCCTTTTTTGAAGCGGACCTGAGCTAGATCGCCGCGTCCGTAGTCGCGGAACAGAACCTGGCCGCCCGGCTTGAGGACCCGCCAGATATTGCGGACGGCTTGGTCCCATTGCTTGGGATTTAGGGCACTGAAGATGAATATCATGAGTACGACATCCACGCTGCCTTCTATCAGCCCTGGAGGGAGACCGCCGTTTTCAGAGTCGGGCGATGCGGCTACGTCCCATACGTCGGCTTGTATGCGTTCCGGGTCGTAGAGTTCGTGGTTACGTATAAGCTCGACTGCCTTTTTAGAGAAATCGCATGCGTGTATCTTCAGCCTCTTGTTTTGGCTCCTCTGCAAGATGGGAAACGCACTGTTGCCCGCTCCAGCGCCAACTTCCAACAAGGTAGCCTCGGGTCCATCTTCTGCACCCAGTTCCTCTAGTATTGGAAATTCCTGCGCCAGCCATTTGCGATTCTTGAAGAAGTTTGTCTTGTTGTTCTTGTAAAATTGGTTCCACCACTTCTCGGGCTGGTCGTTGTAACGTTTGCGATCAAACTCGGAGACGGGCTCTTGCCGTTGTTTGGAATATTGTTCTTCGGAGAAGGCAAGGTAGTTGGAGTCGACGGTTACGTGGTCCCAGGCATTGAATTCGAAGATGTTGTCGCCTTCCTCGAGGTAGCGCGATCCGAATGCGAAGGGGTCACTGCGCTTTTGGTTGTTGCCAGGGTCGTGGGAGCGAGAGGGTGGTGCGCGGACAGGCTGTAGAGAAGCAGGTACTCCGTAAGCGTCGTTCTCGGGGCCTTGTTGCGTGGGTGGAGATGCGGCATCGGAGGCTTCTGGCGGTGGCGTGGAAGTCGAAGTATGCGGTATAGGATCGACTGTGACTGCGAAGCGCATATGTTCCATTGCTTTGGATAATTGCTGTTTAGGCTGTGGCTTCCTTGACATGCTGTTGTCCGTCTGGAATCTGGAGTCGCCACTATCCTGAGAACTTGGGCCGTCCATGGCGTCTGTGTTTGCGCTTTCCATGGCATCCATTTTCGCAGCCGTGGCCGACTTTTGTTAGAGTCGCGTACGCGGGGCATGGGGATAATTCATGGAGGGGAAATTTCAGCCGCTAATGTCGAGAGGAGTTTAGCGGCCGCGGTCCCTGGCAGCGTCATTGCAGAGCCGCATCTCCTAGCGGCGCGAATCCACACTCAACTGAAGGTTGATGCGCTCATCGATTCTAGGCTTTCGGAAAACCTCAGGTATCATGTCGAGGTGACACTCTCAATACAAACTCCGCTGTCCACTGCTCTAGATCCACAATGGCATCCTTGCGATCCGCTCGCCCATCGGTGCACCGCTACACGCGTCTTCCCCAGCGCCTCCCCCAACGGCGAACCTTCCTCCCCAACCCTTTCGAAGCACTAAACTCCGCCCTCCCATCTTCGTCCTCGCCACCTCAAATCCTGACCGCCGTGCGAACTCTCCCTTACCCCTCGGACCCCGTCTACTCCATCATAGCCGACGTACCCAACTACCAAAACTTCCTGCCCTACTGCCAACGCAGCGACATAACGAAGTGGTCGGCACCAGATAAAGTTCATGGCCGGCGGTGGCCATCAGAAGGCATCTTGACGAGCGGCTTTGGTGGCATAACCGAGAGTTTCGTGAGTAGGGTGTATTGCATACCGGGACGCTATGTGGAAAGTGTAGGCGGGAACACGGAAACGAGCTTGAAGATTGACGATATCGCCCATCACTTAGATGGGGAGAAGCAGGGAACAGAGAGGAAACAAGGCGAAAATGGTTTGCTTACCCATCTACGGAGTACGTGGACTGTCGAGTCTATCCAGAACGACCAGACACAGGTTAGTTTGGCGGTAGAGTTTGCTTTTGCAAATCCCATGTACGCGGCCTTGAGTGGGGGCGTCGCGCCCAAGGTGGCAGAATTCATGGTCAAGGCTTTCGAAAAGAGGGTGCGAGAGCTGTTGAACAACAACCCGGACATGGTAAAGGCGAGTTTAGCGGAGCTGGATGGCAGTCGATTGAAGAGGTAGCACATGGTCTTCATCAGAGGGCTACAGCAAATCCAAACGAATGGACAAACAATCATGTTCGGTCTGTGTGTGCATCAATCGCAATAACATTCTTCGTCCACTACTTCATGCTCTCGAAATACTTCTTAAATCGCGGCTCGCGCTCCAGATCACATCGCAACACCGCGTCATAACAGCTCATCAGCAGCTGCGGGAACTTGACCGTCCAATATCTCAGATAGCCACTCGGCAATGGCCCCACCTTGGCCTTGATTGCATCCTCCATATCCTCGTAGTGGTTTTTCTTGTTCCTGAGCGCTCTCAACAGATCCAGCATCTTGTCGCCCGTATACTTGCGCTGTTTTCCGAGCGAGTTGATGAAACTCTGGTCAAGTTTGGCGAGGAAGTTGCGTCTATGATCCAGTACGTCTTCCGAATATTCTTCCAGCACTGCCAGGTGTTCCGATGGTGGGTCTCTGGGTTCACGTTCCCAATGATCCGAGCAGTCGCACAGGAAATCAAGGCGTTTCTGATCGTCCCAGAAAAAGGGATGGTTCATGACTTGCAAGGCGTTGGGGCGGTCTTCGGGCCTGGGTCGCAGCATCCAATGGATGAGACGATGGGGCTCTACGGAATCGGCACCGAGAAGCAGGCGATCGAGATTGGACTTCTCTTTTTTGATGTTGTATTCGCGGATCTGCATCCAGCCTTCTTCGTCATCGAAAGGATGGCAACCACCAGTGAGGACGTAGTAGAAAACGCAGCCCAGAGAAAATATGTCAACGGCTCGCTTGACGCCTTGCGCGACCGGGTCTGTAGAGCTTGATGAATCGCGAGAGAAGCCTTGAGAGCTGCCGTTGGCCAACTCCTTCGGTTGCGAGATAAGCTCAGGCGCTTTCCAGCCAACCGTGCCTGCATTGCCAGTCGTTCCGACAAGGGTACTGACGTTGTCAGGCAGCGTCTTACAGAGTCCGAAATCAGATATCACTAGCCGTACATCGTCCTTGGAGGTGATCAATGGCTGTGCAATCAGTATGTTCTGGGGTTTGATGTCGCGGTGGATGATGCGAAGATGGTGAAGGTGATTCAATCCAGCAGCGAGTTGGTAGAGACAAGCTGCAGCTTTCCCGCTGATCTTGTTCACCAACTGCTGGTGGCTTTCAGAAAGTTCCTCTCCTGGACGACCGTCTTTGTAAAGGTCAAACAGACTAGCTTGACAGAGTTCGACGGCGATATATAAGAAGTTCTCATCCCTCTCATCGTCAAAGTATCGAATAACGTTCGGGTGCGGGTCGCTGTTCTGTAATAGCTTCACCTCTTGCTCTGCGAGTCCGAAGTACTGTGGTAACATGCGTTTGACAGCCACCTTGACTTCCTGCAAAGAGAATTAGTATGAGATACTCATCGAGAATGCGTGGAAACCGTCATTGCTGGACGGCCGACATGCTCAATCGTAACAGATTGACTTGTTCAACGTACCTTCCATTTACCCTCAAAGACAAACGTTCCTCCACTTCCGTTGCCAAGAAGACGATCTTGGTCGATCGTCAACTTGCCGATCCGTTTGATCTCGGAGACATTCTGTACATCGCCACCACTCACAGTAAGTTCATCGGGTTGCAGGCGAGGCCCGACCTCGAGTTGCTTAGCTGCGTCCACGATGCGATTTACCTCGTCTTCTTCTTTCTGTTGATTCTTGCTGAGCTTGCGTCCACCACGTCTACCCCGATGTGCTTTCTTCTTCTTAGGAGTCGTGGGCGCGGCGGATGGGTCCTGCGAAATGTCGTCGATACTGCTAGTCATGGGTTGAGCATCCGCGTTGAGTGTGGAACCAGTTAGGGTAGGTTCGTCTTCACTAGGAGAACCA
This sequence comes from Alternaria alternata, assembly GCF_001642055.1. NCBI lineage: Eukaryota > Fungi > Ascomycota > Dothideomycetes > Pleosporales > Pleosporaceae > Alternaria > Alternaria alternata. Next base: position 123,826 of record NW_017306226.1, on the reverse strand, counting down.
CGTTCAACCGTCGTGGTTCTAGAGAGAGGTGAAAGATCTTCATCTTCGTCATCGGGGACGTTGAAAGTCACTTTCTTCTCCTTGACTTCCTCAGCAACAGGGGCGACGATATCAGCCTCTACTACACTTTCTACATTTGGCTTCTCAGGGACGACGTCCTCGCTGACAGGCACTGTTAGAGTCTCCTGTTTTACGGATTGATCGATTTCCGGCTCGGTAGAGGCAGACAGTGGAGTCGGTGACAGAGTGGCCTTGGCTGGATGCAAAAGTCTGTTGAGGTAGCTCAAGGAGGACTGTCGTACTGTTGGTTTCACAGTAGCTCCCAAAACGACAACGGCAATCATAAAGGAAACAAAGAGTGTGATGGATGCTTTTGCCGTCTGCGTTTGAGGCGGCCCTTCAATCGTTTGCTGTTGAGGGTTTTCATGAGGTGATGTCACAGGCGGATTAGACACGACTTGACCGTTCAAGGTTGGAGAGTAAGTCGTGGCGGCGATGCCTGGCAATTGTGCCTGCTGGCTGGGGATCCTGTAGTCCAGCCTGTGGACACCAATAAGGCTTCTCCTATCCGGCAACACGTAGGCTGAGTCCCAGTCGTATGATACCTGGTTCTGCTTGTAGCAAGCTGCGTCGGGTGCACCGTCGGTGACTGCGGGGTAATTGACTTCTGAAAGAGCATACCAAGCCCCCGATTCGGTCGTGTTGAGCAGGACGTGGTTAGCTTTGTCATCCGAGAAGATGGGGCCGGCTGGTTGTGGGAGCAAAACGAGGGGCGGCTCGCTTGACTGATCGTTCAGAGGCCGAGCAACGTCAAAGACACGTGCTACCGGGTAAGGCAGACGTTGTCTGTAGAGGGGACGCTGGTGCGATCTCGGTCGCTTGTAGTCAAAGGCAATGACTTCGCCGTTGTACATGGTATAAATGTACTGCTTGTCCAGGGTCTGATCGTACTGGGACTGCAAATCTTTGTCTCGGCTGTTTGGGTTCCACTCTGCATATTTGAGCGTGCATATATGCTCGTTGGTCTTCTTGTTGTGGATGGTGATGGTGTACTGAGTCTGGCCAATGTCGATGATGCCACGGCAATCGCGTTCCCGAGTGCTGAAGAAGTTCTTGGAGTCGGGAGCGCAGCTATCGTCGTAGGGGAAGTTGCCGCCCGGAGTGAAGCTCTGCTTGACAATGCCCGAGGCGGCGTCGACGAGAAGCATGAATGTCTTCTTCTCGACGTTGTAGACGACGGGGAGTTCCGGGTCATCGCTAGAGTAGGGTGCACTTTCGGCGAGTTGCTTGACTGTGACACCCAGGTGCTGTAGCTGGGGGTGGGGGCCTGGAGTGAGGAGATAGAGAGCTCCGTCCTCTTTAGGCTCGACGACCCACACAAAGGGCTGGTGGTGGGGGCTGGTCTTGTCTTCGGAGACGTTGTAGATGGTCTCCAACATGGGCCGTCCGCTTAGCTCCCAGATCTCCTCTCCATTGTATCGGTCGCGTGCGTGGATATGGCCATCGACGGTCGCCAAGAGAACAAAGTCCTCAACTTCCCAATCCTGCAGAGAACGCGCACTGGGGATGAGGCCTCCCGAGGCAGCGTATCTGGCAGGATGGGCTCTGACAGCACTGATGGCTGGAGCAGAAGGAACTTTGGTAGCTACGGCGCGCACATTCTGGTCGTTCAAGGGCGTGTAGGCATGACGTCTGTGGGCGTCCCCTACAGTGTCTTTGAGGCTGGGGTGTCCGTGGTGGGGTTTAATTGTGTTTGCATGCTGCACGTGCACCTCGGCGTGGGGAGACGTGTTGCCGACATGGTGGTCGAGTGGTTGCTGCTGCTGAGCTGCCACAAGCGTGATGATGAGAAGGGCGAGTGTGGTGAGCGTCGAGCCAGCACCGGGCGGCCGGCGCGGACGCGGCATGGCGGGTCGGTCGTGCGTCGATGAGTGGGAAGCCTAGGGAAGGCGGCGAGAGCGGGGGTGATGGAGCATCAGTGGGAGGTGATGAGGTTTGGGCGGAAGAAGAAGAAGGCCTGTGGCAGCAGTGATTTTGGCCTCGATATTAACCTGCGGGGGCTGCTGCAACTGTCTGGGCGTGCGCCGCAAACTGGGGGTCTCGCCGGGGCCTCGTCAGCCAGCCCGCCCACTAAACTCCTTGCCGACACGCCCGCCTGTTTCCCTTGTTTTAGCACCAACCTTGGCCCCGTCGTCTTTGCTGTCCACGCAGGTACCGGCAACACGGCCAAATATCACTTCAAAGCATCGTTCTTGTTGGCAAATATCTCGTCTTCCTCCAACTCTGTCTGCGAGTCTGCCTGCAGCTCGGTCTACGACACAGTCAGAAGGGGAACACCCGGCTTGCACTCCCCCCCGCCCCAACACCCCCCATGTTTCTTACCAAGTCCGACTGCCATGCTGCGGCAAGTACCATGTAAAAGTCTAAGATTCCTATTCGAGACAACAACATGAAACAGATGATGTGAGCACTTGAGTAGCTCTCGCAACTACTAAGCAACTGTTTGTTCACAGTCGCCAACCTGTCGTTGCGTGCAACTTCACTCCACATTCGGCAGTGTCCGCCCCCACTGCCACATATGTGACACGACCAAAGGAGAAGCTTGGTCTTCATCATGTTCGTCTGGATGCATTGATGTCTTTCATAGTATACACTCTATCTAGTGTCGAAATCCTTGACGACATCATGCCTGCTCACCCCACCCTTACATGCGCTCACGTCTCCGTGGTGCGCTTCGGATGATGTTGTCTACTCGCAGTAGCAACTAGAGTCGTGTTAGTTCCTTGCTCAAATCACGCCGTATTGGGTAGACTTACCTCTGCAGCCTCTGATGCTGACGACACCACCGCGCGCTTCAGCTTGTAGCTCTCAATGACGCCAAGCTCCCTCATGTCCGCAATGCCACCTCCAGGGGACAGGAGATCCAGACCTGAGCTGGTCAAGCCCGAGTAGACGGCTTTCCGGAGGCGTGTGACCAGGTCGCTCGAGTCGAAACCAGCGTTGTCGGCCAAGATGGTGGGTAGTTGTTGGAGCGCCTTGGAGAAGGACTCGACAGCGATGGCCTTCTTGCCAGCCACGTTTTGTGCCGCCTCCGCCACGGCCTTTGCCATGTTCATCTCGGCGCAGCCACCACCCAGCGTTGTCCTTGGCTCTTTGATCGTCTGTGACAGAACGGCAAGTGCGTCGTGTAGCGATCGCTCGGCCTCGTCGAGAAGTTGCTCGGTTGCACCGCGGAGGACGATGGTGCATGCCCGTCCGGCATTGATGCCCGAGAATCTGATCAACACATCCTCTCCGATGATGACCTCTTCGACTAGATCGCAGTGGCCGAGCTTGACGTTCTCTGGGTGGTCAAAGGTCGAAGTGATCTCTCCACCAGTGACTAGGGCTAGGCGCTCAATGCCGTCAAAATCGGCATGCTCGATGGAGCAGATGCCAGCATCCGCGAAGAGTTGCTCTGGCCAGTTGTAGATGAGCTGTCGGTTGACGAAACAGTTGATGCCGTGTGCCTTGATGCGCTCAACCTTGGCCTTCATCTTCTCGCGCTCAGCCTTCTCCAGCTCAGCGAGCTTGCCTGTCGAGTCGACCTTGACCCGTGCACCGAAGATCTTGATCTTGTCCGTGTCCATGGCTGTGTTGGCAACCAGAATCTTTGCGTTTTCTATCCGCTTTGGCTGGTTCACACCGAACTTCTTGTCCAGGATGAATCCCTCGTCCAGGTACGAGTCCTTCAGCTTTCCGCCAGCCTTTTTGATGATCTGAATGTGCGTGAGGTCGGTCGATCCCCCCAGCTTGAGGACGGCGTCGACGGCAAGTTTCGCAAACTGTAGTCGGTCCTGCGAGAGCACTTTTGAGCTCAGAGTTGTTCGGGCAATGGCCTCGAGATCTTTCCTGAAAGCCTGCTCGTCGCTGCTGTGGTCCACGGCAATCTTCTCCAGGGCTTTGAGAGCCGCAGAACTCGCTATCCTGTAGCCCTCAATGATAGTCTGGGGGTGGATCTTCTGGTCGACCAGCTTCTCTGCCTCTCGCAGCAGTTCGGCGGCAAGGACAGTGACTGATGTCGTTCCGTCGCCGACCTCGTCATCTTGGACTTTTGAGATGTTGACCAAGACTTTGGCAGCGGCGTTGTCGAGGGCAATCGCTTTGAGGATGGTAGCGCCGTCGTTTGTAACCATGATCTCGCCGGTAGAACTGGAGACATGTCAGTGCAGGCATCATATGGCGGGGCAGGAGGCGGCACCTACGCAGACTGTAATATCTTGTCCATGCCCTTGGGGCCCAGTGTGCTCTTGACCAAGTCTCCGACGGCGATGGCTCCTACAAAGGCCGAGAGACGCGCATTCTCGCCCTTCTCCTCTGTGACATCCTCCGCAAAGATCTGGGTGGGGTTGGACTGCGTGCGAGTGAGTGCTTTTGTTGCTTTTGCAGCGAGGCGTGCGACATACCATCTTGAACGCACTCGTAAACAGGCAAAGAGGGGTATCTCGGAAGGTGTGGGGTTGTTGGTTTGTGGTGCCTGAACGCGACTTTTTTCTTGACCTGCCCGCGTTGAAGCTGTGTTTGCCGTGTTTGCGCCCGGAGCTTCCCCGGCCAATGGTTCCACCGGCGCCCGTGACCTTTTGGATGCCTACAACTTTCGCTGCTTCACCACTCCAATTGCGCGAGCAGCTGTATTCGACCTGGACTCGTAGCTTCTTCCAGCTGCCACTCGACTGCCGTATCCTCGCGACACTTTTCCCTGCGCAAAATGTCCAAGCGACCGGCGCTAGAACCGCTCGAGGAAATGTACGACGCGCCTTCTCCAGCACCAAAGCGCGCCAAGGTCGAAGACGAAGAGATAGAGAGCCCTCAGCCCGATGGCGCGACTAGCAATGGTCATCTCATGTCACCGCGCGAGCAATATCGAGACAAAGTAGACATCACAGGCGCATACGACGAGGAGCATGCCGAGCTTGAGGAAGCCGGCGCATTAAACGACAACGACGACGATGACGAGCCCGCAATCGCTGCGCCGAAACGCCAGACTGCCCCAGAAGCCGGCTACACAGATCTATACCTTGATACGATAAATCGCAAAGTCCTCGACTTCGACTTTGAGAAACTATGTTCCGTTACCCTCTCCAACATCAACGTGTATGCCTGTCTAGTATGCGGGAAATACTACCAAGGTCGCGGCCCCAAATCGCAGGCATACTTCCACGCGCTGGAGGAGGGCCATCACGTATACGTCAATATGGAGACAAAGAAGGTCTATGTGCTCCCAGAGGGCTACGAAGTGACGTCCAAGTCGTTGGACGACATCAAGTTCGTTGTGGATCCGCGTATGAACAAAGAAGAGGTTGCGAAGCTAGACAAGGAGCCCAAGGTATCATGGGACCTCTCCAATCGAGAGTATATCCCAGGTTTCGTTGGTATGAACAACATCAAAGCGAACGATTACTTCAACGTTGTGATACAAGCTCTATCTCATGTTTCTCCTTTGCGGAACTATTTCATGCTGGAAGATTTGTCGACCCGGCCGCAGCTCGCACAGCGCTTTAGCACCCTCGTCCGTAAGATTTGGAACCCACGGGCCTTCAAAACTCACGTCTCACCCCATGAACTCCTCCAAGAGATAGCTCTTCGATCATCAAAACGTTTTACTCTCTCTGACCAGTCAGATCCCGTCGACTTCCTCTCATGGTTCCTCAACAATCTTCACCTAGCAGTCGGCGGCTCGCGAACAAAACCCAACAGCAGCATAATCCAGAAAGTGTTCCAAGGCACGCTGAAGATCGAGCAACAAGAAATTACTGCGCGTGCTGATGCCGGTGATCGTCTCCGCTTCGAAGACGCCGCCGTTCAAACCGAGATATCACGTTTCCTCGTGCTAACCCTCGACCTACCGGCAGCCCCTCTGTTCCAAGACGCCCTCGAGAAGAACATCATCCCACAGGTCCCTCTTGTCAATATCCTTTCAAAATACAACGGCGTGACTCCACAAGAAAAGTCAAAGAACCGCGTTCGCTACCGCCTCCTACACCCCTTACCTCCTTACCTCCTCTTCAACATCAAGCGCTTCTCCAAGAACAAATTCGTCTCGGAACGGAATCCAACCATCGTCACGTTTCCCGTACACTCTCTTGACATGTCACCGTACGTCGAGCCGAGTCAAGACTATCCTCCCGGCGAGCCTATCTGGTATGATCTTGTAGCCAACATCACTCACGAGGCGGTCAAGAAAAAGGATGATAGTGTTGAAGGTGAGCAGGAAAGCAAGGTTTGGAGAGTGCAGGTCAAGGATCGAGCGAGAGAGGAGTGGTACGGCATTCAAGATCTGTATGTCGAGAAAGAGAGGGCTGAGACGTTGTTTACCAAGGAAGCATATCTCATGGTTTGGGAGAGGAGAAAGGGGCAGAAACCAAAGGGGCGGTAGGCAGAGGAAGTGGTGACTGTCTTGTACGAATATTTTAGGGAGCATAGTTGGAATATCGTCTTGTCGAGGAATCAATACAATGACTCCCTGCGCCTGGATTTAGTATCGCAGATGAAGGATGTCAGCCCCCAGTCATTCGTAGCACTCCTCACATAGAATATTGCTACTCCAGATTTGACCCGACCACATCATTTTCGGACTGCCTTGAAGCTTAAAATCCAGCCAAAATCTACCCGACAGAACCAATAGGCTAGCCGGATTGACTTTTTCATGAGATGTGTGCTGTTGTCAAGCATCATTTATCATAGCAGAACCGCTCTCATACCACGTTTCTAAATTCAACAAGATGGGAGAAAGAGGGGAAGTCAAAATCTACCTTTAGGCCGTTTATATTCATCTCTATATACGCACATATGCCGTTTCGCACTTGCCATCCCCACCTGTTCCCGAGTATCTCATGCAACCAAACAAAAACAAAAACGAAAGGGGTGAAAGAACAACTCTCACCACATGATTCCCTTCCAGTCGAACTGGCCGTCGATGTTCCTCCACTTGCCCTCCTGTACAGCACTTCCCCACCCCATCATAACAGCCAGCAACCTACAACTCGTACTACTAACTGTGCAAACCACCGTATCCGCCTTGCTCAACACACTCAAGTCAAGCAGATATGCGCGCCCAACAAGCTCCCTCAGCTTCATTGCACTCTCAGGAACAGCAGAATTTTCCTCATTGACCTTCTTCATGTCCTCGGCGTTGCCAACAGGTTGTCCCAAAGAAAAGAAGACGTCGCGATAGAAGCCGCCTTCCCACCCCGTAATCTCGTCGATCCACGTGTTCTTCTTCGGCTGGGATTGCGCGGCTTCGAGAGCGGCTTTTGTGGCGAGGACAATGCGGTCTTGGGCACGAACACTGTTAGGGCCTAGTTCGGGGGAGTCGTAGACGAGGGGGTCGTCAGAGGCGAGTATCATTTTCGAGGTTGTATGGCGGGGGGTGAGGGAGTCGGTAGAGAAGGAAGAGAATGGAGAAGAGAGTAGATTGCGTTTGGCCATTTTCTTCTTTAGTCCGCCTTCGACAAGATCGATGTAGAGATCGCGGGCGGTGTCGACGTAGCGGGCTAGCGGGATGTAGTCCTTTTGGTACTGGTATTCCATGGGGTGCTTGTCGCCGTGGCGGACGTGCATGGCGATGCTGAGGCCGCCTTCGCTCTTAACTTCACCGTACATTTCCAGCGCTCGTTGGAGGACGTAGGTTTCGTCGTCTGAGCGAAGTTTAAAGAGAGCCTCATAGCCTGTTCGGGCGAGGTTGAAGATTTTCGATTGGCGTTGCACACCCATTTTTGTTGGATCCTCCCACTCGTCGGTAAAGGCATGTCCAAAGGTGGATTTCAACGTCGCTCCGCTGACGACGATGTGTCGGGCAGTGTGAGGACAGGGGACGATGTGAGATGGGGGAGGAGGGAGACAGTTTGCGGAAGGGGGAGGCTGGAAGTAAGAGGAGTACTTGCCATACGGCCTGGCGGTAGTGTCAGTGTCAATCATCCGGTAGTCAGAAATGTAGATACATACCAACGAGTGTCATCAACGAAAAAGGCGCGCTTCTCGGCTTTTGCCAAACCATACGACATCCACAAACGCATCAGCGTGTTGCCAAAACCTGCATCCTCCGTTTCCATGACATATGTCAAAGTCCTGTCACAGACCTTGAGTCCTTCCGTAGAGATACCATCCCGGATAGCCTCGTCCTCTACGAAGCTTTTGGGTCTTCCAGCAGCCTTAGATGGTGGCAACAGTCCTTGTTGTTCCGCTTCCTGGACATCAATGTAATATTGGTCTTGTTGATAGTAGTTCAACATTCTCTTCGCAAAGCCAGCCGAAGCCTTCGCTTCCTGTCTGATTTCTTTCGAGACTTCCATAGATTGATGGCAGATATCACGGTACTGCGCCGGACGAAGCGGGAATTCATAGTCGGATGGTATGGATACAGTCCACCTCATCTTTCCCTTTGCGTCCTGCAGCGCAAGGGCGACAGGTTCATGCGGCAACTGACTGCCACCAACCATCTCCCATTCTTCTTCGTTGCCATCCTCATAAGTTGCCGCTCCTTGCGAGTTGGCGTATATCTGCCTCAGCACAATCCATAGTAGGAATGCTACACCGCAGCAGCCTATCAGTATTCGCTTCACCAACTTTGAATGACTCGGCTGTGTAGTCTTCTTTCCATGCTTTGGCAGCAGACTAGGAAGGCTCGGACTCGGTGGTGGGGATCTCGCAAGTAGGCCACGTCTCGAGGGGACCGTGGGAGAGAGGAAAGCACTAGAGGTAGCAGACTGGGGTGGCGGGCTCAGTTGTGAATAGTGCGCTGTCGACTGTATAGACAGGTTCGGATTCCGTCTAACATGCATCTTGGAAAGCTTCTTCGCAGCCTGGTTTAGCATGTCGAATGCGAGACACCCGGTAGACTGATGTGATGGGCGTGCGCGTCGTCACCGCTCGTGGAAAGAGGGAGAATGTAGGGTACGGCCAAGTCGAACGGCTTTCTGCAGTGCACAGTGCTACAGTGATGACGAAGCTGTAATGCCGATATATGCAAGTAGGTAAACGTCACCTCTGACCCTGCAGAGAACGCTCCAACAAGCAAGTAAAGATGTGATAGTAGTCAAAGGAGGGGACGTAGGCACCGCCTATCAAACAAGCAAAACAAGTAGAAGAAAAATAAAGTACAAGAATGTATAACTCAATCCCCTCGTTCGCTCAAGATACGAATCAAAGGAAGAAGGAGTAGAAGGACGTTCAAGAAGCCATTCGAAAGGGCGGGCAAACCTAAGGCGTGTCTTGAAGAGAAGGCCCCTCCTGGTGCACGACGAGTTTCACAACCAGAAACAATCCGATGTCCGAGCAGGATCCCGCCGTAAAATGATCTCCATCAAGGAGCGCCCGAGAGTCCCTTGCACAGCGGATAAAGCCAGTAAGCGGCCCAAGGGTATAGAAGCGACGACTCGAGAAGCGCTGCGGAGACCAAGATAGGATCAAAGGTAAGATTGCAGAGATCGCACTTGCTTGATCCAGGAAGGTTACAGCGAGAATGCGGAAGGCGCAGGAGGGGACCTCATTTTGCCGCATGTGCGCGGGCCAGGGCGTCGTTGTTTCAGAATGCCCCTCTAGTGCAACGTTGTTGACGCACTGGTGCTTAGTCGACTGATCGCGCTCCGGCGCTAAACGCCTTTGATGCTAGAGTTGAGCAGCCAAAACCACATGACAGTGACACCACACCAATGGTGGCTTGGGATCTTTGCAAAGGTAGGCTGATTTGTCTGCTGCAAGTTTAGGGTAAAGGGCATGTAGTCAGATGTATATGCACACGTATTAAAGGAAGTTTGCTATTTGAGAATGTCATGCTGGACATGCAGTAAGACGGCAGCTGGCAATCAACTTTAAGATCCCGAGGCACGGCAAGTAGGCTCTGCTGTGCCGTACACCACGTACTATAAACAACTTCGGAGTATCTATAAATTGCTAGCATGTTGACTCCCTGGAATCCTACGAGAGGCGACTATGTAAAAAGTACCTAGGTTAGATAGCAGCTGTATGGTCTCCTTCAGGATCCCGAGGCACGACAAGTTTGTGCCCCACACCACGTACTATGAACAAACCTCGGAGTACATATCTGCAAATTGCTAGCGTGTTGGCGTCTCAAAATCCTGCGGATGACGGTGCTCACAATTAGTAAGGTAGCGCTTATCGTATTGCGTATAGACCTCGAGACGTTGTGCAACCAAGTTGTCTACACATCAATACGGCTTGTTAAAATCACATCACACAAAAACACACAATCTCGTCGAGAACAAGGTGTGAAAGCCTTCATTTATAGCTCCCACATTGTATTCATTAGCGCAACAAGAACACAATTCAACGACAAGCTATGTAAAAGATGGGGTGGGGGGTTTGGGTATCAGATCGAAAGTCCCTCGGTCGGCACAGGGGAAGAAGACGAAGAGAATAGAAAACAAGAAGAAAAAAGTAGTAGTGTTACAAAATCCCCTTCCACCAGGAGGGCTCGCCATATCGCAAATGTGAATTAAACAAGCAGCAGCAGTAGCAGCAGCCAGAAAGCCGCCCCCCTTGGATATAACCCATGTGCGTAACATAAAAATCCCATGCACGGCTATTCGCGCCGAATTTTCCTACCAGTCCATGTGCCTGGTGGCTCAAATCATTACTCCGTTTCCCCGATTAAACGCCTGTCGCTAATGTCTTGTCCCTTTGTGAATGAACATGTTGTTTGCTGGATGGGATTGGGAAAAGTGCAAGTACGATGCCACACCCGCGCGCCGCTCGTTGCTGACGTTCTCGCCTCATCCTCATTACTGTACTTCGTTTCATACCCGGCTGAACTGGTTCGTTTGTTCGTCCAAGCAAGAATTCGTACCTGACTCTCACCATCTTCTGCGTTGGGTAAGATCATGGTCCTTCGGTGACTGGTCTGAGACTGCTTCGCCTGGCAGTCTTTTCAACGCGACCAGTAATCATCTCGTCTAGCATACGCGTCATCTCCTCGATATTCTTGGTAGAGCCGTTGGTAACTGGAGGGGGTAGGAAGGGCGTCTTTACACTGAGTGCAGGCGACGTTGGACCTTTCGGTAAACTAATCCCGCTACCATCACTGCCGCTGCGCTGATAACCCGAGGTGCGCCGGCTGCCTGGTGACTCGCTGCCCATCTCATGTGCAGTGTCGTTCTTCTTGCGAGCTGATGTGAGGGCGCCGATCATACGCTCCTTATCCTCAAGCTGTGCGCGCAGGTTGACTATCTCGTTGTCTCTCTCGGCAAGAGCTGCGATCATACCACCCTCCTCACTATTTGTGAGCTTGTGTGACAATGACATGGAGACACGAGAATGGCTCGATCGCCGAGCGTGCAACAGGCGCTTTTCAAGGGTAGCGATGTAACGGTTCTTATCCGCAAGATCAGCCTGTAGTGCTTGGATCTGCACCGTCTGACTTGCACTACCATCTCCATTCTCCCCAACCGAGTCGTCTTCCTCAGAGCCGTCCATGTGGAGGTGTGGTGTGCTTTGTCTTTTACCGGGAACCTCGAGGGTCGCATGGCTAGCAGAAGAGCGAATAGAGCTTGGGCGCATGTCGTGGTGGTTGGTGCTCATGATGGAGCCGCGCTGGAAGCTCATTGAAGAGAATGATCGGCCATTGTTGACACCGATAGACTTGGAGCTCAAAATCAGCCTGTTAAGATGCTCGATCCGCTCCTTTAGGGCTGTTCGGGCTAGTTGCATCTCAAGCATCTGCTCTTCATGCCGCTGCTTGTCTTCCAGTTCGCGCGCCTTTTCTTCCTCCTTGTCTCTTTTCAGCTCGTCATCTTCTTCTTCCTTGGGTTCTTTGTTTTTGCCTTCAGCGAGCTGCTTCTTGAGTTCTTCAATTTCCAGGCGGTAGCGATCTAGAAGCGCTCGACTTCCTGCGTCCCCACCAGCACCCATAGATTCGTCGGCCTTCTTGGCGTGGCTGACAATATTGTTTTTGGCTCTGGAGGCGAATTTGAGAGTATTCAGCGTCTCACCTGTGTGACTATTGACAGCAGCAGGACTCCCACTGGCTCCGATCTGGATTGTACAGAGAATGCTGACCAGCGAGTTACCGGAGAGGGCAGGTTGAAGAAGTCGGGTCAGTTTGCTGTCTCGGTATGGCAAATGTTTGTCGCCCTTGCCCTTGTCCTTCTCAGACTTGTCTTTATCGGAAGCCAATCGGCCAATGACTGTACCCAAAGTAAGCAAACTCTTGTTGATATGGGAACCCTCAGTCCGCCTTTCTTTGTTATCAGCCGCCTTTTCAGAACCAGCCAAATCGATTAAACTGAGCGTCGAGACACGGACACCACCAGGGACAATGGCTGACCGTTTGTCGCCATTTATTGCTGGGCCGGGAGCGCGCTCTCTACTCTCAACGACAATCTGGACCACGGCGTGACTTCGGGAACTGCGCGCGTTGAACTGGGTACCCGCCACCTTTCTTGAGTTGTCACCTCGTGCAATAACCCTCAGGAGTTGCGTCGGACTCTGCACGATTTCCTCCTTTAGTGGCGACGCATAGACACCACGTTTGCTGTCCTCGCGTAGCTTGATCTCTTCAACGGGCCCGGTCTGGCCGTTCATGCCTACAACGGGTCCCGCTAGCAGATCGATAATCTTCTCATTGTAGATTTCAATGTAACTGACTCTCAGAAGAAACTCTCGCTGAGGCGTCTCACGAATGTAAGAGAAGATATCGGTGATGGCAAGTGGTATGACACCAGGATTTGTTGCAGTTCCTTGCATAGAAAACGTCTTGCCGGTTCCAGTCATTCCGTAGGCGAAGACGGTGCCGTGGTAGCCCTCCATGACCCTCCGGACAAGTCGCTTGGCTGCAGCATCGTATACGCGGGCGTTGTTGTCTTGGGTATCGAATACGTTGTCTATGTCAGACCAAATTAGCTCCAGCTCAGTCACCCTCCACTTCGTTATGCAACCATACCATATATGTAGTCTCCGCCCTCTTTGCCTTTGTAGGCTATCAGTGCGCGCTTGTTGTTAACCTCCCACTCCAAGTCGTGTTTGTTGTCTTTGGCCCCAGCATCAGGCCGTACCCGAACGCTGACAATGACATTGCCTTTGCCGTCCTTGTGTACCTTGCCATCTGCGCGTCCATCTTCCCCTTCCTCGAATGTGGTTGCGCTGGTTGCGTACGATCCCTGGGGTGAAGAGTTGCGACTCTGCGGTGGTGAGGGGAGACTGAGGTGGGCTGTCTCTACTGTGACGGAATCTGCGCTTCCATTGAGTAGACTGGGGGGTGATAGGGGTGATTTCGGTAGTAAACCTCGCGCTCCTCCAATATTAGAGCTTCGCGGCTTCTTAAGGCTGTTATTCCTGGAAGGCGTTTGACCCTTGGATATTGACGACACTCTCCGATCGACCATGTCTCCTCCAGGCGTCGAACTCGTCGACAGCGGACTGGTTGGATTCGATCGCCCACCATGTCTGGGTGGTTGTGGAAAGGAACCGATGCTGACTGTCTTGCGCAGCGATTTTCCAACGGGTAGCGATCCGGCGGCACCAGCCTCGGGTGGGAATGACGGCACGGACGGCGATGTGAGGTGCTTGGAAGTTGGCCTGTAGGGTAGCGACGACGAAGACACAGCGCGTGTATTGGCGGCGCCTGGGAGCAACGAGGCTCGCGTCGTCGGACCGACATTGGAGCTTCTTTGCTTGGGGACGGGCAGCGAGGGCAAGGGACCGGTGGGAGGAGCAATCGACGGCCGCGAGGGGCGAGGCAGCGAGTTGGCCGACATGGTGATGGGGGTGGCGCGTATGTTCGAGTGCTACTGCAGGCTGGAAGGGTGCTGGCGCTGCAGTGTTTGGCCCGATTGCCTTTGTTTTTCCAGGTGGCCTATGCCACAGTGCACATGTCCGGCGTGGCCCTCCAGTAGTCGTGACCGGAATTCGAACAGGCCGGGGAAGCAGTCTGAGCTGGCTGTGTATTGCGGGGAGGGGAGAGAGGCAGGCTTGGTTGGGTGTGCGTCAGTCTCAGACAGACAGGCAGGGACCTGGATGCGGGAAGCAAGCGCGAATGTAATGCAGCGGAGACGGGTAGGTGCAGTGGATACTGCCGTTTGACGCAAGAGGCTGGAGCGCGCTCTGGCAAACGTCGAGGGCGTCGAGGGCGGAAGCGAGGGTGAAGATGCGATACAACAGCACTCGGCGTGTCTGAGTAAGAGGTCGGCAGCAGTGTGCTGGCGTGGTGGGGAAAAAGGAGCGGTGATGGGATGGATGGTAGGATGGTGGCCGCCGAAAAGCCCAAGCGTGGATATCCCCTGGGACTCGGTGCATGTGCAGGGGCCCGACAAAGGAACGACCGACGAAAACTCCGTGCAAAGCAAAGAACGAGTGGGAGGCGGCAAATCGCTCTCGACGGCTGCGCTGTGGGGACGGCTGAAGAAATCAGACACAAGACCCTCTCCCGACCCTGGGAAAGGGTGGAAAAGGGGTTCAGTCGTCAACTCTTGGTGGGTTCAACTTGTTCCCCCCATGTTGCCTCTACGCACCAAAGACGTTAGCCCTCCGCCAGCCTCAGTCCAAGCGTACATATCCGCACCCACAGCTGCTATCTGCAGACCCTTGCCCGGCTCTGTTCGCGTAGCATTCCGGCTATATACCATTGTCCTATGGCACCAGTCCTCCGACCACCTTTGCCTAACCCTCTGCGCGCTATCTGGCCTTGCACCGCGCGCCGTGCACACTGCTGCTCTATCTGAATCTCACGGTTTTTCTGGTAGCGACGTTTCTGTAGTGACGACTTGCGTCAACGGTATTTGTAAAGCCCCAGAGGCGATCCCTGCTGATCCGCCCCTGCACAGGCAATCATGCCGACCATCCTTCGCTTCTCTGCCCCTGCGACATGCCATTGCTCTACTACAGAACCATTCGCAATCTCCGTGTCACAAAGCCTTTGTTGACCAAACCTCGACGTCGCATCTCGCTCCCCCAATCAGTTGTGCTAGTTGCGTTGCATAGCGCCAGCCTCGTGAGACGAACGCGTTGGCGCTGGCGGGAGGAGCGCCACATTGCACGTGCTGCCGCGTTTGCCTTCCGAGTCACCATCATGTCTTGCAAACGTCTGCCGGCAATCTTCCTCTGTGCGCATGCCCCAACAAACATGATCGATCCGCTCAAACGTCTATCCACTTGACTCGAGACCAAGTATGCCCCATAGCGGCGGTGACCAATAAAAAGCCAACCCGTTGGAATCGTGGGGACGCTGCTGTGCACTGCTTACTGCTTCTTCTTCTTCGGAGCATTCTCCATGCCGGCAGTCGAGTCTAGTTGCTCGTGAAACGCACAAAGGTGCCACCCTACGGCCATTGCATCGGGTGTTACCGAACATGTAGACTTCAGGAATGTCCCGCCTGAGTGGTAAGTCCAAGTGCAATGCAAGAGCATGTCACTGGTGCTGACGCTGTATACGAAGCGAGCGACTCGCCTATAGCGTACCCCATCCGAAGACACTCTGTCCAAACTTTGTAATGGCCTGATATTGCATTCCCCACAAACTGAGATCGATAGCCAACTCCAGTGCCCCGCAGAGCGCTACGCGTGAGAGCTGGGTGCCAATGTTCCGCCAGCTCATATCGCCATGGAGCTCTAGTGGATTCACAATGCGATGCGACCCCGCGTATTCGCCTTGGCTGACTAGATGGTGTGAAGCAATCATTCGCAAAGTAACCATCCTAAACGGAAGCATGGCAAGACCGACAAGCTGAGCTCTCACCATTGCACTGATCATCTGCGCAGGCTCACACGAGAGTTGGGATACGCGGTGGTATACATGGCCGTCTATTGAGCGTGCTCGGTCCCGCGGCTCCACAGCTGCATCATCTCGCGAGGAACCCGAGGCTTCTGCAACACGAGTATGAGTGGAAAGTATCCTAGGTGGTAGGCGGACTTCCATTTCTACGATACCTTCCCTTGAAGTAATGCGTATTCGAGGATCGTTCTCGTTTTGCTCGGATTCTGTTGGTGATCCCGGTGGAGTTGTGGATCGTATCAAATCTTGGAACGCATCTATTGGAATTGTGATTACATCTGCGTCGAGCGGCTCTGTGACAGGCTGATCTTGGGACTGGAGCACGGGAAGATGCAGCGGGGTAGCGTTGATCACTTGAGTACCACCGACTTCTATTGTCTGGCCATTGTTTGAAGCAGCCGTGGTTGCAAGCTCGATGGTCCGCTTCTGTTGTGTGTTTGGAGAGGAACTTGGAAGAGCCCAGCCGAGCATTGCAAGTAGCCTGTGAATGGCATTGCGAATAAGGGTTGGTGACTCCCGCCGCAACCCGAGCACAGTCAAAGCACGGTCTTTTCCGTTGGCGTCTCGGCTGGGTATGTCGGGCTTGTCAGGGCGGACGACGGCTGTCTCGACTGCTTCGTAGACACAGGCATAAATCCAGCGTTCAATGGCATGTTCAGCACATAAAAGGACAAGGGGTGAAGTCAGCACTGCTCCAATACAGTCCGTGATGGAACTGGACGCATTGTATCGCACAGAAAATGGTAGCAGAGGCGATGAGCTTGAAAAGGGAATGAGACATGTCCAGTTTGGCAATAGTGGGCGAGCGGGCACCAGGCCAAGGCGCTGCAAAGCAGCGTGGTAAAAGAAGGGGTAGCACAGAACCTCGAGGCCCAGACGAAGACTAACGGGGTTAACGAGAAGTAGAAAGGCGAACGTGGGACCTACCTAGACTTGATGGCTTTCTTGGCTCGTCGGAAGAAGTGGCGGGTCTTTGGGCTGGCACGTGTCGCATACAGCACACGTTCGACGGGCTGATAGACAAAAGTGCTGTACACGATGGCTTGGATGTTCATGGTCGCAAAGACGCGAGAGAAGAAGCCAGCATAGACAATGGAAGTGCCAGAGAGGGCACGCTCCGAGGCTGCGATGTGGCTGAAGGCAAGGGCATGGGGATAGCGAAATGTCAGGATCCTCTCCCTGATTGAGCCTATCCACCATGTGCAAAGGTTCTCGGTAAGGGTAGTCGCCAGCGCAATGGCGTTTCCAACCGTATCCTCGGCTTCGAGCAGCTCGAGACGCTCTACGCTGGACCCTGGAAAGGCGTCGGCGGGAGAGTGTCTGCGCTCGACGACGCCGACAGACGCGAGCACATCGTTTTGGGCGCCTCTGAGTTTCTTGCCATACTGGTGGGAGCGGGGGTTGATGGGGTTGCCGCGCTCGTCGTAGAGCTGGACGTAGTTGTTGGCCGTGGCCTCGTGGTAACGCCGTGGAATCTCGGACTGCGACGATTCGAGCTGGACGTATTCGGTCGACTGCGAGGCGGATTGGGTGGGCTCAAAGGCAGACCGTCCCTAGCAAGCGTGTCAGACATGTCCTCGAGCATTGCGCTGGCTGGCGGCGTGTGTACGAAAGCGATCTTGTCCAGGTAGGCTTGCCGGCCCATGGTGGTGCTGACAAAATTCAACTTTGATCAGGTGCACGCAGTAGAACAAGGTGACTGCATCTTGAACAATGCAATATAGGCGCATGCTCCAGAAGCCGAGTTGGCGGCCGGGGGGAGACGCGCCGGCGCCAAACGTCAGCGCGCGTGGCTTGCGACTGCCGTTATCGATAAACTTTTTTCCTCGAGCACTTTGCGACACTTCCCTCACCTCTCTCGGCAGAGACGCGACGCTACCAAGTCCACAATCCACCATGTCGGCCCAAAGAGCTGCCGTCAAGACGACGTACGAGGTCGCTCGCACCCTGCAGCCAATCTACTCGGGAGGCAGCTTGGCCCTCAGCGAAGACGGGCGCATTCTGGCCGCGAGCTTGGGCGAGGATGTCCTTCTTTCCGACCTCACCAACGGCCAGGAGCTGGCCAGGGTCGAGGGAGACGGCGAGGCAATCACGGCCCTGGCCCTGACCCCGTCCGCATCTCATCTCGTAGTGTGCTCGCGCTCCCTCTCCATGCGCCTCTTCGCCCTCAGGCCCTCTGACACCGACGACCAAGTCATCGAGCTCGACCTTCTCCGAACACTACGCCCACACACGTCTCCTGTCGTCACGCTAGCCACAGATCGCACGGGCACACTGATAGCCACCGGCGGCGCCGACGGCGTGGTCAAGATCTGGGACATTGTCGGTGGCTACACAACACACACTTTCCACGGCCATGGTGGAGTCGTCTCGGCCCTGCACTTCTTCGAGGTAGAGGTAGCCGAGCGTGACGACGCCTCGGAAAACAACAAAAAGAGAAAGAGAAAGTCGCGGCAGGAAGGCGCCGAGTCGGATCAAGCTCAGGGCGAGACTCAGATACAGTTTCGGTTGGCCTCTGGTGCCGAAGACGGCAAAATACGGATATGGGATCTTCACAAGAGAAAGAGCACTGCTGTCCTCGACTCGCACGTCTCCGTCGTTCGCTCGTTACAGTACTCGCCGCAAGAGAAGGTCCTTCTGTCTGGCAGCAGAGACAAGACATTGATTGTCTGGGACTCACACAAGTGGAAGGCGCAACGCACCATTGCTACTCTAGAGGGCATCGAGAGCGCAGGCTTCATCGCAGACGGCAAGATCCTGTACTCTGGTGGAGAGAACGGCCGACTACGACTCTGGTCAGCCTCCAGTGGAAGAGAGCTCACCCGAGAGCAAGAGCCTGGATCCGAGACGGATGAGATTGTCAACATCCTCTACTATCCTTCATTGCCCTACTTGATCTCGGTGCACGCTGACCAAGTGCTCAACTTCTACTCCCTCAAAACAGCAGAGTCACTCGTCGTAGAAGAGACCATCGACCCGCTGCCCATCTTCCGCCGCGTTTCCGGAACCCACGACGAGGTCATTGACATCGCCTACGTTGGCCGAGACAAGTCCCTATTGGCACTCAACACCAACTCAGAGGATATTCGGATAATCACACTCAACGAATCCGACGCAGAAGACGCGACCCAAGGCAAATACTTTGGTGCCGATGTCGGACTGCTAAAGGGACACGAAGACATTGTCATCTGCCTAGATGTAGATTGGTCAGGCCACTGGCTTGTCACAGGTGCCAAAGACAACACAGCACGGTTATGGCGTCTCGACCCCGCTAACGAATCGTATACCTGTGCTGCAGTCCTCACAGGTCATGCCGAGTCGCTTGGAGCGATTGCACTGCCGCACACCATACCCCAGGAATCCTCAGCCGCTTTCACAGACCCTTTGTCACACCCACCTGCGTATATTGTGACCGGCTCTCAAGATAGGACAGTTAAGCGTTGGGATACCACCAAAGAGATGAAGGGTAAACTGCGAGCCAAGTACACCCGCAAAGCACACGACAAAGACATCAATGCCATCGACATCGACCCCTCTGGAAGTCTTTTTGCGTCCGCATCGCAGGATCGTACGGTCAAGATCTACTCCGCAGCAGAAGGAGAGGCTATTGGTGTCCTCCGAGGTCACAAACGTGGTGTGTGGTCAGTCAAATTCGCACCCAAAGACTCGCAAGCGCCAAACTCAGGAAACAAGGGCTTGATCGCAACAGGCAGCGGAGATAAGACGGTCAAGATCTGGAGTCTAGCAGACTACAGCTGTTTACTAACTTTAGAAGGCCACTCAAACAGTGTACTGAAGCTGTCGTGGCTGCCCTATCGACCCGTCGACGCACGAGACAAGCGTGGCCCACAAATAGCTTCTGCAGCTGGTGACGGACTGGTCAAGATCTGGGATACAGTGTCCGGTGAGGCCATGTCCACACTTGACAACCACACTGATCGTGTCTGGGCACTTGTCGCACACCCCACAACGGGCGCCTTGGTGTCTGGTGGTGGAGATAGTGTCATCACGTTTTGGGAAGATACGACGAGCACCACGCTGGAAGCTGCCACAACAGCGGAAACAGAACGCGTCGAACTTGATCAAAAACTACAAAACTACACCTACGCCGGCAACTATCGCGAAGCTATCGTCCTTGCACTCCAGATGGACCAGCCCGCCCGTCTCTTCTCCCTCTTTAAATCTGTGGTGGAAACCGAGAACCCAGATACAGACAGTCTCTCAGGTCTCATCACCGTAGACGAAGTCCTCGGTTCCTTAGCAGACGAACAGCTGTACAAACTGCTCATCCGCCTCCGCGACTGGAATACCAACGTGCGTACTGCACCCATCGCTCAGAAGATTCTGTGGACTATTGTTAAGTCATATCCCGCTTCTCGACTAGCTAGTCTGAGGCCGCAGGGCAAGGTTGGCGCAAAGGGCAGTCTGAAAGATGTGATGGATGCCATCAAGGTGTACTCTGAGAGGCACTACAAGCGAGTAGAGGAATTGGTTGATGAGAGTTACTTATTGGACTTTACTCTCAAGGAAATGGACGAGGTTGCGGGTGAAGTCAAGGCTATTACGAACGGCACTTCGCAGCTGGGTCTTCAAAGGGATATCGTCATGGTTGATTAGGAGTAATATGTTCAAGGCAGCTAGCCTGGCACCAAGATTCCGGCGAGTAGCTGGGTTATTGTAGGTTCGATATGAATACCATATTTGACAATTTCAGGATTTTCCTTCTCTAATGTGGTACTTGTCTGCCTGCGTCAAGGATAGACGCCGGCCGATTGTGCCTCGGTTAATCCGATCGGCTATGAGATCACCGGCCTCGTCTCCTCACCAACCACCTACATAGAGCAAGGTGCCAGGAACAAAGGCACCCCCGGTCTCATCTCCACTCCAGATCAGTAATCCCCTTTTGACTTCTGCAATAATCCAACCAGCCATGGCTCAGCCGAAGATTACCCTTTACGTTGACATTGTCAGCCCGTTTGCTTACATTGCTTTCTACATCTTGAAAGTAAGTTGCTTTACCATGTGTCCTACGTAAATCCAGATTTTTGTGCTAGAATCATGCACTACAGTACTAACAAGAGCATTCCGAGTAGAACTCAAAGGTTTTTAAGCAGGTTGAGGTGACGTATGTGCCTATTCTGCTTGGGGGGTTGATGAAGGTCTGCGAGAATACACCACCATTGAGGATAAAAAGTATGTCGGATCTCCCCTTCTCTTGAAAGAGCAGCTTAGCTTGGCCACAGTAAGGGGGAAGCGCAACACGAAAGAAAAAGATACAACAAACGGCTCACCTGGTGGACCATCATCGGAGTCACCGTCATTGCAACTGCTTATCTTACCATCTAACACACCCAATCAGACAAGGACAAATGGATAAACACAGAGCGTCAGCGCCTATCCACTCACTTTAACGTCCCCATCTCGCAAGATACTCCACCTGGCTTCCCCATCAACACACTGCCTATCCAACGCGCCCTAGTTTCCCTCTCTCTGTCGCATCCCCAAGCCCTTGAACAAGCCATCGCCCTGTTTTACGAAAACTTCTGGGCAAAATGGAATGATCCAATCAAGCCGGAGAACCTGCTTGCTATTCTCGCAGTTGCCTTGGGTAGTGAGGAGGAGGCAAGCAAGGTGCTAGAGAGGACCAAGACGGAGGAGGTGAAGAAGGTGCTAGGTGGGAATACGACCAAGGCGTTTGAGGATGGGGCTTTTGGCCTGCCTTGGTTTGTTGCTACGAATGAAAAGGGGGAGACTGAGGGATTTTGGGGCGTTGATCATATGGGGCTGATGTGTGATCATTTGGGAATCAAGAGGCCGGAAAGTAGGGAATGGCGCTCGTTGTTGTAGAGTAAGACGTTCTCTGGGCGGACATGTGAATGGATACTGTTCAATCCCGCGCCTTTTACGACGGCTTCTGATGGACCACAGCGGCCGACTCCTTTTTTTACTGCTAACGATGAAGCGATGCCCTTAATGGCCACGACGCTAGCCTTGAAGGACATAAGAAGGATTTCGGTGTTTCTAGTGACGAGGCCTTTCCCTCCTTTCACTTTGTGTATCTGGGTTTGAGACCTGCGAGCGTTAGCGCATAGCAAGGGTATGAACCACTGAGCTCGGAATCTCCAGACCACCACTCGGTTGCGTCAAGTATTATCATGCGACAGCAAGATCTAGGCGGGTCTTGACTGCATTATCGCGAACGGAACTGTCATCTTGCGCAATACCTGACTGTAAGTTGGCGGCCCGTGAGCGCACTACCATTAACGTTTTATTCTATAATCGTTATTCATTCTTCCTGATATCAGAAAGCACAGATACTTTCTCGGGAGCTTTTCTAGAGCACTCGCGAAGCTACTTCGCCAGCTAAATTCACTGCCTTCAACTCTTCTCAATGGTCTTTACCACCCACATTCATTTTCTCAACCACCTCTCCAATTCTCTTTCAAGATGGATTACTATCGACGGAACGAACTTCCCGAGACAGTCAAGCGTTACAAAACGTATACCGAACAGTTTCAGGCATGGCTGCTCAAGACGGGAATTCAGCGCGGCGTGGAACTCGCAAATATAGTCGCAGACCAGGCTAAGAAGAAAAAGAGCAAAAAGGGCTACAGAATACCACTACAAGAGCAGGAGCAACTCGTCAACGCCATCACTGCTACAAGCGTTCCACTTGCCGACACCTCCGGTATCAACGACCTCGAAGATGCCATCCGCTCCAGGAGAGAGGTGACGCAATACCACAAACACAACAACACGGCGGATTTGGGTCACGAATACTTCAGCGGGAGCCTAGAGACGCTCATGGCGTCGTTGAAAGTTCTCGTTCCTGGAATGAACAAAG
The DNA here is from genome assembly GCF_001642055.1 of Alternaria alternata. Lineage (NCBI taxonomy): Eukaryota > Fungi > Ascomycota > Dothideomycetes > Pleosporales > Pleosporaceae > Alternaria > Alternaria alternata. The sequence goes on along the minus strand of NW_017306226.1, from coordinate 101,222 downwards.
CTCGAAATCGCAAGAATGACACGCCCACATTCGTGTTCATTCAGCTTCCCACTGGTCCCAAGACAAGCCAAGATGAACAAGACGACTTGCTTAAGAAAATGCGGGAACAGGACCAATGCGACATCGAGAGTGATGGTCAGCAGCAACAAACTCCGACATCCAGGACGAAGAAGAAGGCACCAATATCAGAGACAAATCCGCTGACTGCAGAGGAAGAGCAGCTGCGCCGCGAATTCCTTATACTCTGCTTTCTCTACACTTTCAACCGCATACGAGATGTCCTCTACGAGATTTGGGTGCTCTACCACAAGGGCCTTGTCAATGCGATCACAGCAGCGTTGGTATCAGACCTGGCTCAGGACCAAATGAACCAAAATGTCAAGTCACTCGTGGAAGAGCTTGATCTGCTACCTGGAGAATTGGCCATACTCATCCACCAACTTTTCAACAAAACCAAAGCTGCTCTTGAGACTGGGGCGCAAAATTCTGCGACACTACCTGCTGAAAAGGTATTGCGCCACCTGTTCGGTCTGGATGCTGCTGCTTTGATCAAAACCTACATTACGAAGACATACCCAACAGAGGATAGTGCTGACGAAGATATACGAGAGCATCCTCTCATGCTCTTCTTGAAGTTCTTCGACGTCATTCGCAAGGGCGGTCTCAAACTTCCTAAGTGGGATCACTTTACTGAAGAGATGTTATTGCACCAGAGTACATCACAGGACTACCTGCCGTTCGGCTTGGCCATTGTCCTTGACATCCAGGAAGCTGTACGTGAGGACTACCGTCGGATGTTACGCGACCTTACCGAGCACGGTTTGGATATCGCTAGATGTATCCGTTATCATGTCGATTACGAGGATCGCATGTGGGCCAAGGGCACAAAGCCAGATTACATGTGCAAAGAAGAGATTAAATTTAGCACCATCCTTCTCAATCCTCTAGACAGGCTGTTGGAGTGGCTACAAGAGCTTTTGAACTCTCAAGAAAAGCCAATGACTGCTAGCATCTTCATCACTGTCCACTCGACGCTCGCAGGACTCTCTATGTGGCACTTTAACTCTATCTATCATCATACTGCGATTGCTAAGATACAATGGTTCATTCATGGTATGGCCCATCTATACAACGCCGCCTGCCAGATGGGTGGTCTGGAGATTCTATGGTCAGACCTGGACTACCTGATCATGATATATGGGGCCAAGGTTATGTTCCGGGGTGATCCACCTACTCACCCTAACGACTTCCTCAACCGCTATCTCCTCTCGGGCAACACTAGCAGTCGCGTTATGGCTTCAGACTTCCGTCACACGTCCGAATTTCTACCTCAAGTCTCGAGAGAACTTGGTGCCAAGCGTGGTTTGCAACCCGAATTGTCTTTGGAAGCCAAAATCTGCGACTACTACGATTCAGATGCGGACAACGATCGTTGGCTGAGGCGTCACGCAGTCTTTAACTACCTCTATCGACAAAGCGAGGATACCGACAAGACACCAGATGATGACTGTCAGGAAGCTACTCAAGATAGGAAGGGCCTACGAGATACATTCGCGAACCTAGCGGCCAATATCGCGCCTCCAAAGCCAAGGCGAAAAGGAAAGAGCAAATCCAGGGTACACAGACCCGACTTCGACAAGCAAGATGAGACCCACGCCAAACTCTTCGGTACAATGAAATCAGAACTACGAGAGAACGAGGTGCACAGTAATTTCGACTTCCTTTCCTTTTACCGCCGCGCTTACGACCTCGTTCTGCGTATCCGTAAGGAAGTGCTGATGAGTGATCAAGTCCAGCGCTTCCGCGCCGAAGACATGAATGCTGATCCAGATCCCCCTAACTTTCAACTGATAACTGATCTCTTCCGCGCGCTTCAAATCGATCCAAAAACTAAGAAAGGAGAGGAAGCGGAAGCTGAGGAAGGTGCTGGGTATCAGCTGTCTACCAAGGTCGTGCCGTTGAAACAGATTCGACGTGTCGCGGAGATGATCCAGGATTTAACTCGTAGTGAAGGTGATGTGGAGTTGAAGCGCGCGAAGTTGCGGGTCAAGGGAGATTGGGAGGGTCTCAAGGCTTCGTATGCTGCTGAAGAGGCGGGCAGGGACACATCTACCGTCGACGACACCGTCGCTCAAGTTGAGAAGGTGGTGCTCAAAACTGCTGACGACAATGTCGATTCCAGTACTACTCTGCGTAATGACGACGGCGATCATCGAGTCAAGCACAAGTTTGAGGCAGATGGAGACTCAGTAGATGATCCACAGTATACGCCTGGCAACCAGCTCACAGGAACAGACCATTCAAATAACAATCTGGGAGGCATGTTAAACAAGCCGGCAACTACAGCAATTATAGATGTCATCGGAACTCAGAACGGTAGGGTTTCATTACACAAGGAAAACGGAAAGAAAGGCGTCAAGCGCAAGCACAAAGCAGATGAAGACACCGAGAACGGCCCAGCCTATACTCCTAGCCTATGCGAGCAGATCAGCGATCCTGTATATGGCACCATCTCTCAATACGCCCTCGCCCTCTCCCTCTATGCTGGCAAATTAAGGCAAGGCCAACCTTCAAACGACCCAACCCAACAGATCATCAGTACCACAGACTCAACTTCTCTGGCAATACCCTCACCTAACGACCAACGTAACAACCAACTCAACGTCGCAGAACCCACGGTTCGCTCACCACTTGCCATCAAGCGCAAAATCATGACAAGAAGAACATACCATTACAAAACCTACTCTAGTACCACACCCCGGAAATCCCACACGACCGCATTCCATCCTTGCCGTACGTCCAAGAAGACCAAAATAGTAGCTCTATCCCAGCCGCGCAGAGGCTACTATCGTCGTCTCACCAGCACTACTAATAAACGCCATGTCGCTTTTCGCTGCTTCGCTCGATGCAGTATGGCTCGGGCGCTGTGTGGCCAACAGACTCGCGTACAGAGGCAGATGGCGATTGCTATTGCGGAACTGAAGAAGAGAGCTAGATGGGATTCGGCAGAGTTGAAGAAGGTGTGGTTGAGCATTAGGGACGGGAAGTTGGGCAGGGTTTGGGATACTGATAGTAATGCCAGTTCGGACTAAAGGTGGTGAGGGGTAGTAGATAGGGGATGATGAATTGAAGAGCCCAAGCTCAGGTTGGTAAGGAGTGGCAGCGTTGAGGTAGCACGACATTGCGATCAGGTCCAGTGACGACGCCACAGTAATGATACAACACTTCATGAAAAATCATCTAGAATTATACATACTGACATGCATTGGACCGACTCCCGATCCCACCTCGCACCTTCCTATTCCTCCCGTCCAGCTCACATCCATCACCCCATACTCAAACCTCGAACATCTTTGTAGTACTGACATTAATCCGACTCCACGCCTGCCCCCTTCTCAACGCCTCCAAGAACTTCGCCGGCCAATAAACATGATACAAGACGAAGAAAGGTACTGGATCCTCAAACAAATACGTCCCATCCTTCCACCCCACAACATGACTCCAAAATGTCGCTAGATCATTGAACGCACTCTGCAGCGTTGTCGCACCGAATAAGAGATCGAGAAGTGGCAGGATGACAAAAGATACAAGGTCATGTCCGATCCAGTAATAACTGTACGTTGGGGTGCGAGGAAAAACAGGGCCAGGCTTGTTTTTGGAGGTCAATGGGTTAGGACTGTTGAAGATGGAAAGATATGCTTCCGCCATTTCGGGCGTCTGCTCAAAGAGCACGACAGCCGTATGAGCACGGGGGTTAGATTCAATAGGGTAGAACTTCGCAGCCGCACCCTTGTCGTCGTTCTCGACTAGAAAGTCAAAACTCAGATGACCTGTAAAGGTTTCGCCACCGTCTTTGCACACACGCTCGGTGAATTCGAGCATCTTTTTGCTGAGGGGGGAGGAGGCTGGTAGCGGTTCGTAGTGCATGAGGAGTTCTAGGCTGGGGCAGCTAGTAAAGGCCTTTACTTTGCCGCGGATGACGAGTGCATGTGTGCAGTACTCGTTTCCCTTGATGAATTGTTGGAGTTGGAATGGGTTTTCCTTGCTAATATTGAGAGAGTGAATGTATTGCGCTGTTGCATCCGGTGTCTTGAAGGGGAGGAGGGTCATCATGTTGTTTCGCGCCTTGTCGTCCACTCCGATGGGTTTCATGATGAATTGTCGCCTGGGTGCTGTTCTCCCAGATTTTGTCGGGGTTCTGTGAAGCTCTCCCATGAGCACATCGAGGGCTTCCCCTGGGTGGGTGCAGCGGTGCGATTCTGGGATTGGCAGACCGAGCGATTCGATATAGTCGATGAATTTGTCCTTCTCGTGGAACTTTTCGACCACATCTTCCCGGAACTGGACGGCTTCAAACTTGCGGCCTTGTTCTTTGGCCTGCTTTTCTGCTAAGCGGACGACTTGACCGTCTTCTACGGCTGCGACGACGCTGGAGCAGCTGATCCATAAGTCGACTTTCTCGCGCTGGATGATGGAGAGGATGGAATCAATATATGGCTCCGCATCGTCGCCACTTGGTGTGTCCAGACGGTAGTATTTTGCAATAGCGTTGGAGAAGCGACCTGGTGATAGAGCAGAGATGTCGGCGCCGATGATGCGATGTGGTGTATGCTGAGACAAATTGCGCGCAATAGTAAGGCTCTTGGTCATCGACACTCCTGTGACAAGAATAGTTTTCCGTCTCCGTGCCGCTGCAACATGCTGCTTATCCTCCTTGGAAAACGTTGCATTGCGCTGTCCATGGAGTTTCGACACTGCAAGACCAACCAACACCAGCGCTGCCGAGAGAGGCGCGCAAACAGCGCTCAGAGCCAGTAGAAGCACATTCTTCCACACATGGCTATAGTAAAATGGCAACACCACCGAATCCTTCTTTCCTTCCGCCATTGCCATTGTCTTTTCCTTGTTGCTGCTTGATGAAAATGAGCAGCTCGTGACCTCGGCACTTGTTCTCGCGCAGTCTTCACCGTTTAGAAGTTTCCCAACACACCACCAACGGCGCTACCTTATCAAAAGTAAGACCGAGGAACGACTTAATTGCCCCTGCAAAAAAGGTGCAGGCTGCACTGCAATGCAAACTGCAAGTAAGTAGAATTTAGTGGGCAGTAAACAGACGGCTCGTAGTCACGCAACCCGTTCTTGCATAGGCGAGGTGATTGATGTGCGTGCGGCTGCGTTCGCCCAGACAAAGTTGTTGGCCTTGGAGTGCTGGCTCTGCACGACTAGTCTCGACGTCATCGTTACTTCACTCATGTACGACATTGCGGAACACTAGGAACTCCACGATCCTGTTTACGATCTGTATATAGTAGATCCTGATTTTGGGACAATGATCTGGCCGCGATCGGCAGATGGATGTTGAGGGGCTTGTACCGCGGATGCAGGGTGCGTGGGGTTCATGTTTGTTTATTCGAATGCAACGTGTCATGCTATTTTCTCGACATCCCGCACAATATGTGCAATACGGTTTCGCAAAGATGGATCGACAAATGCTTTCAAATGTAGATTCAATTGTTTATTGCATTGATTTGTGCTGTCATTGAAGCCTTGACGGTAGCTATCCTGCTGGTCTGTGGTCGGGTACCATGCCCATGTCTGAGTCGTTCAGGACCCACCAGCGCTGAAACTTGCGATTCATAGAGATTATTACGCGTATCCGACTATTGATGATGCTTCCATCTAACCAACGCATCGTGTAATCTCGATACCATCCTGTGCTAGTCAGTAAATGCTTGCAAAGCGTCGTCTGTGTTTGAACTCACAGGTACACCAGTCGGCTCAAAGCTGTTTACCAGCTTGCTCTCATACTTGAGATTTGGGTTGCCCTTGCTCTCGCTGAACTTGGCCTTGCCATATCGCTTCTCGTACATCTTGACATTCGTCTCGGCAATGCCGCTGAGGTTTGTCTGCCCACCCTCTCCTGCTTCCTTGACCTTCTCCTCAACGCTCGACCTGACATACTTCAAGTATGGCGGGTTTCCGGGCTTGATGACATTGTCCGCTGCCAGCACAGAGCCCTTGGTGATCAGGCCAAGTTCCTCGCAAAGCTTCAGATCTGTGGTGTAGGCTGGCTTGTAGTGGTCCAGGAACATGAGATCGACGTGTTTGAGTTGGCCTGATGCGGCCAGTCGTGCGATACCCTCGTCGCTTGAGCCTACGACTACTTTGACAAGGTCGGTGAGGCCTGCAAGATCGACCAAGGACATGATGACAGCCGCGAAAGCGGGGTCACGCTCAAAGCTGAAGTATCGCTCACCACCTGCTTTGCGTACTGCATCTGCGAAGAGAATGCAGGAGTAGCCTACATAGCCGCCGAGTTCTACCTGCGAGGTGTTAGAAACGTAGAATCGAGTTCGACAAGTCTCGTACCATGGTATTTGGCTTTACTTCCGCAATCAAATCTGTTACGATACGGCCCTTGTCCTCCCCGACGTTCATGAGATACTTCTTCGTGCGGCCATATTCGTCAATGGCAGCCAGAACGTTTTCTGGCGATCCTCGTATCTTCTCGATGTTGGGGTGCGAGTAGACGAAGTGCAGGAGCTCAATTTCTCGCCCATCGTCGAAGAAGGCACCCTCTTCCTCTTGCGCTGCATAGGCTTTGCTTTGATCGAAACTACCCATTGTTGCTGTTGTTCAATGGTAGTATGAAATTGTGCGGGCAGCCGTGAGCTCGACGCGTCCAAGCTGCTAGAGAGTGCCCCTCAACGCGTGTGGTTTAGTGCGGGGCTGTGGTCAGTAATGACGAAATACATGCAGGAACGTGTACGACGAGTGGCGCTTGGTTCGGTCGACCGTTTTAGCACGGATCCCGCTTCCGTGGAGTCGTTCTAGATGTCACTCCTTATGTTAGCACATTAGCAATTGACTTTCTGCAAATTGCTTTTTCTACAAAACCTCTTTACTGAGGGTGGGATGCCAATGTGTGTCAGACGCCATATCCTGCCTGTTCGGTGCCACATCCCCGTGTACGCGTCAAGGCACCCTTGGCACAGGTTGAGGCGAGTTCATACTATACCATGTGGATACGCGACGCTCATGTGGGTCGGATCATTGGTGCATATACGGTTCTGTATAGTGTTGACGTTGAGTTGGATGTGGCTGTCGTCAACGATCTAGAGCTTTCTGCATCCGCTAGCCGACTATGGAGCCACAAAGACCTGCCATGACAACGTACGCTTACCTCTACCAGGCAATATACCTCAACGATCCTGGCTCCGCCAAACTCTATCTACCCGAAGCGGGAACTAGGATCGAAAAGATCCCCTCGAACGTCACATTTTTTTCCAGCTTGTCCCTGAACTGAGGGGTAAGAAAAGTGCCGTTGTATGGCTACCGGTACTGCACTATCAGCCCTGCGCGCATCGCAGCACATCTTTCGACTAGCTGGCAAATGAAAACTCTCCAACATATGCCACAGAACGTCAGCAATCGAATGATGGGAATCCTGAAGTGGAGATGAGGTGATTTCGATGATTGCCCCGCAGTTTTATGTAGTGTATCTCATCCTCTCCACAACGGGAGAGACTCCGTTGTTGGCACTAAATGGATTCGCGGCTTGTGCTACGCCGATTGCGTCCTTGGCCGAAGGAAAAATAGGATAGTTCTGCTTTGTCCAAGCCCGCAAAAACCCATGTTGCATGAGTAAAGTGCATATCCCATGTGCCGGAACCGGGTTTTACCGCTGGGAGGGCGCTGTTGTTGAAGTCATTTCATCATGGCTGGCCAGTAGGAGCCTAGTTTCGCTCGAAGTGAAGTGGTACCAAGTCCAAACAACAAGGGATCCACGAGTGGCCGCATCATGAACGAGAATAATGCGTATGGTTGACGTTTGTCTGGAGCGTTGCTGGCGTGCGAGAGCCAATGGAGGCGGAGCGTGTACCGCGAGCTATATGAGTAGTCCCAAACGACATCGGTCTGTCGACATTTATATAGGACAGCCGTGCCCGTACTTGACCCCGCAGAACTCAACGTATCTCATTTACACCTTTCAAACTCTTTTCACCATGTCAGACCTCAAAGCTTCCGTTGTCGAGACCAAGAACGGCTTCCATGTCGAGGGATACGAGAAGATCGAATATGACTTCACCTTCCTTGACGGCGTCTTCAACCCTGCCAACAACAACCTAGCCAAGTGCTATGAGCGTTGGGGCCGTTGCTTGGCCGTCATGGACTTGAACATCTACAACGTCTATGGCGATGAGATGCAAAAGTACTTCGACCACTACAACCTACCCTTGACGATTCACAAGACCATGATCGGCGAGAAGGCCAAGTCCATGGAGACTCTTCTCAGCATCGTTGACTCGATGACCGACTTTGGTATCATCCGCAAGGAGCCTGTACTTGTTGTCGTATGTTATCCAGTCTGATGATGGTGTTGAAGGATGCTAATATATCACAGGGCGGTGGTTTGGTGACTGATGTTGCTGGGTAAAAAATAGCTCTAAGGCACTCTGGCCTGACTGCGTTGTTAGAATGGAGTTAACTCGTGACCTTAGATTTGCTTGCGCCGCCTACCGAAGGAATACCAACTTCATCCGTATTCCCACCACTGTCATTGGCCTGATTGATGCTAGTGTCAGCATCAAGGTCGCCGTCAACTACGGCAACTACAAGAACCGTCTCGGAGCGTACCACGCCCCAATGCACACATTCCTCGATTTCTCGTTCTTGAAGACCCTACCGGAGGGTCAAGTACGAAACGGCTTTGCAGAGTTGATCAAGATCTCAACCTGCGCCCACAAGCCCACATTCGACTTGCTGGACAAGTACTGTGAGAAGCTAATCACTTCTCGATTCGGTCGTGAGGGTGATGACAAGGAGGTCCTCCAAGCAGCGGATGAGATCAACCGTGCTGGTATCCACGAGATGTTGAAACTCGAGACACCTAACCTTCACGAGATCGGTCTCGACCGTGTCATTGCCTATGGCCACACCTGGAGCCCGCTCCACGAGGTAAGGTTACCACACCTTGCGAATGTTGACTTTGCTAACTCATCCATAGCTATCGCCCAAGGTCCCACTTCGCCACGGCCATGCCATCTCTATCGACATGGCATACTCGGCAACATTGGCGAACCAGCGCGGTCTCCTCAGTGATGAGGAGCACAGGAGACTGTTGAACCTGTTCTCGAGGGCTGGTTTGTCCATGGACCACGAGCTGTTCGACGAGGACATGCTTGACAAGGCCACCAAGGCTATCCTGAAGACCCGTGATGGTCTGCTCCGTGCTGCCGTGCCTAACCCCATTGGTACCTGCGTATTCCTGAACGATGTCTCCGCCGAGGAGATGAACAAGGCTCTGCGACGACACAAGGAGCTGATGAAGGAGTACCCTCGCGAGGGTGCCGGTCTTGACGCGTTCGTCGATGCATCCGACACTGGATACACCATGAACGACAAGCCTATCGAGGACTCCATGCACGAGTCAAAGAAGACCATGAACGGTATGACCAACGGCGCCGTCAACGGTACCGCCAAGGGCCAGGCCAACGGTCCTCCCCAGGGCCTCCAGGAGGTCATGGCTAACGGGTATGAGAACGGATATAAGAACTAGAAAGTGACATAGCTGCGAATAAGTCCGACTAGGCAAGCACATGTCAGATGTTAGCGATGATTTGAACGTAAAAGTTCTTCTTTCAAGCGGCGATGCTGTCTCCCGTCATGGAGTGATAGATTGCGACATGCTTTATGCTCATCAGCTTCTCCGAAATGAAAAAAACATTTACTCAACACATTGTACTCTATAGCTCCCTGCATCGTGAATCATGTGATGATGGTTGGCTGTGTGTGGAAGTTTGCGGTGAATGCCTCGGTACTGCATCGAGCAGAGAGGACAAGCCTGCCATGCAACTGCTCAGTGTGCGTCCGCCGCTGCGCACTATCGCCGTCTGCAGTATTGTTGCTGCGTTATCAGGGTGCCGGTGTCGTTCTTCCGTCCCCTCGCCATTGCCCTCAGTCCTACCGCTGCTTGAATGTGCCCGTGCCCGCCACGCCAAAAACCCTTCTGCCCGTGCACTGGCTTGGCGGCCCCCACTCGTTGGTATAAAAACTCTGCGTCCCTCGTCCTCCTTTCTGGCTCTTTGATCAAAAAATACAAACGAACCCAGCCACGACTATCAGAACATCTTTGTCTTTTAGTTGCCAGTCACTACGGTGGCGTGGGGTCGGAGAGCGATACTCCTGTAGGAAGCTGCTTTCTCGTTGGGTCGTCTTCAGTGATGGCGATGAGTCTGCGGTGTCGATTTATTGGGAGGACATATATTTGTCTTGTGCACACTTTGACTTGAGTGAGGGGCGCGCAAGCCTGTCGCATAAGTGTGCTATGTTGCTTCGGGCTAGTCCCTGTGCAAAGTGCTTGAGAGTATCTCACGGCAGTCTCGCTATCGATTGCATTCGGATCTGAATAGGGCGGTGTTAGTTATAGGCCTCTATTCAGACCTTGACAATGCGAACTTGCGAAGAGAATTGAGCCATGTTCAAAAGGAAGTAACAAGTATCTGCACGCCGGCCACTGTAGTTCCTTGAGAAACACGGTCTAGTCATTAATGTCATTTGACTATTTTTTCTCGTTATCTATCATGCTCAAGTGTCATAATCGTAATGGCACCCATGTCTTTTGCATAAATCATCCGGCGGAATGCTCTAGCTTTCGTCAATCCATAGCCCTCTATGGAATCGCAACCTTTACATCGTCCTCGTACTCCACATCTTTGATGCCATCCTTCGTTATGACCTTGACCAGCACGCCCTTGAAATCGATCGGAAGACGTCGCTTGAGCTCCTCGGTGCACATGCGCATGATCTTCATGCCTTGTTCGTAGTCGATATCGGGATGGTGGTGCTTGTCGAGCAGGGAGAGACAGTAGTATCTGCAAGTGGTGTTAGCACAAGATGCTTAGATTTGGGACCATGCAGAAGAGCAGGGAGTGCTTCAGCAAAGACAGCAAGAGAGGAAACATACTGTGCGTATCCGTGTGCAGCATATGGCAGTGGTGCTTGACTCGCCAAGTAGTCGATCCAGTACAGTGTCGGCTTGTCGGCAATGGTATCGTATCCGCCCAACAGCAGGTTGACCGTGTAGGGTTTTCTTGACCGTAGCGCTGACGCCAGTTCTCCTCGGACGAAGTTGGCTGTTGCGGCAGGGGAAAGCTCCATGTTGTTGCGCATGGAGTATAATTGTACGTTTGCCTGGATGTACTCGGCGAATTGGACTGCATCGTTGTTAGCTACCGCCAAGTTATCGTGGCTTCTTCTTGCGTCATACCAGTGTCACCAGCCTCTCCAGAGAAAGCCATCAAGGTATGTGTGTTGAGTACTCGCGTCTTGTCGTCGGATGCCTTGAGGATGGTGGCGCCACGCATGGCGGCTTTGGAGGCGGCGATGAGGGTGAAATCCTTGCCGGTGATTCCTAGTAGGACCTCCCTGTACAGTGGTCAGTACTGGAGCAGGAGACGTCAAGGCGACTTACATTGTGATGAACTTGAAGTGGTGACGGTAAGTGTGTTGGAGGGCGACTTTCGTCGGGCTTGGAGAGTCTGGTGGGAGGGCGTATGAGCAGGCAGGTGACACGAGTCTTGTCCTACGAGCGAGTTGACGTAGTGGCGAGGACGGTATTGGTGTGGTTATACGGTGATGTTGAAGCCTCACGCGAAGGCAGCTCCCAGCGTCGCGGCCGCCGTACACATGAAGCTTGGGCCAGCTCGGGCTTGGCAGAACTGGACTTGAATGTGAACAGGCACGCCTGGAGTCGTGAACAAGAAGAGCTGTGTCCACTCAGACCTGTGCAATACCTCACAGCTTTGGCTCCATTCGGTTCGTGAACCATGTTCAATCAACTATTCGTCATTGACGACGATGTTTCATACCAGAACAGCCTGAGATGCGCGTCGCCTCTACTGCTAGCCCGCACCAACATGAACAAAGTACTTCACAATGCTGCTGTGCCCTCTACCGACCTGAACAGTCTTTTTTTTCTTTCTGTTGCGACGACCTGCCGTAATTCTTGGAAGCCCAAGGTAGATGTGCAATCTTCGCATGATACAAGAGATGGATGAATAGCCGTGATGATGCTCACAGGATACTCACGGTACCTTGCGAACCTGCAACATTGGCTACAGCTGCATGCAACAAACCAAACAGGTCAACGTTGTGTTGGGCTGGTTCTGCATCTACTCGAATCCTTCACCGGTGCCCATGAGAGCTACTGTTTCGCCTGGCTTGGCTGCGAAGACGTTGTATCGCACTTGTCTGACATTCCTTGGTATTTCCTCAAGGAGCGCTCTGAAGTTTTGAATCCCGCAGGAGAAGCTACCTTGGACGACGATCTCCCGTTCACAACGGACAGGGCCAAGGACTGCATGTATCACCGACATGTATCAATTGTATCCCACAGACCCCCAAACCAGCTTGCGCGTCGTCCCACTCGATGCTTTTGCGATAATGTTAATGCACACTTTTACAAAGAGGCCGTGGGTGGCTACCAATGAGGCGACGGCGTCATAGCGGGGCTGAATTCTGCTGAGCAACCCCTCCAAAACCTTGCTGGACTCTTAAGCTCTGGAACACCCCACCCAAACAAAACAACACCGACACTTGATCTTACACATACAACTAGTAAGTCGAATTTTCTGCTCGGCATCCTATCCGCGGCCGGACATTGCTGCCCGCGCATCCGGTCGCCTTCTATATCTCCTGCCTTGCACTTTGCGGCTCCCCAACTCTCCAATTGACTTTCTCAACAGCAATCCTTCACCATGACCATCACCAAGATCCACGCCCGCTCCGTCTACGACTCTCGGGTACGTTTGCAGACATTTGTGCTTGTCAAGCTTCGTTGCTAACATCTCCAGGGTAACCCGACTGTCGAGGTTGACATTGTCACCGAGACCGGCCTTCACCGCGCCATCGTCCCCTCCGGTGCCTCCACTGGCTCCCACGAGGCTTGCGAACTCCGCGATGGAGACAAGTCCAAGTGGGGTGGTAAGGGTGTCACCAAGGCTGTCGCCAACGTCAACGACACCATTGCCCCTGCTCTCATCAAGGAGAAGCTCGACGTCAAGGACCAGTCCGCCGTAGACGCGTTCCTCAACAAGCTCGATGGCACCACAAACAAGACCAACCTGGGCGCCAACGCCATCCTCGGTGTCTCAATGGCCATTGCAAAGGCCGCTGCCGCCGAGAAGGGTGTACCTCTCTACGCACACATCTCCGACTTGGCTGGCACCAAGAAGCCCTACGTTCTCCCTGTACCCTGTAGGTGAACTGAAGTTGACAAGTAGAGGCATTTTACTGACTATGCAGTCCAAAACGTCCTCAACGGTGGCTCGCACGCTGGTGGCCGTCTTGCTTTCCAAGAGTTCATGATCGTTCCTTGGTAGGTCATCTTTCCGCATACAGTTCTAGCCCATACTGACGACCTCCAGTGAGGCCCCTACCTTCTCCGAGGCCATGCGCCAGGGAGCCGAAGTCTACCAGAAGCTCAAGGCCCTTGCCAAGAAGACCTACGGACAGTCCGCTGGAAACGTCGGTGACGAGGGTGGTGTTGCCCCTGACATCCAGACCGCCGAGGAGGCCCTTGACCTCATCACCAAGGCCATTGAGGAGGCCGGCTACACTGGCAAGATCAAGATCGCCATGGATGTCGCATCAAGTGAATTCTACAAGGCCGACGAGAAGAAGTACGATCTTGACTTCAAGAACCCCGACAGCGACAAGAGCAAGTGGCTCACATACGAACAACTCGCCGAGATGTACAAGTCCCTGGCCGAGAAGTACCCCATTGTCAGCATCGAGGACCCCTTCGCTGAGGATGACTGGGAGGCTTGGTCTTACTTCTTCAAGACCTACGACGGCCAGATCGTTGGTGATGACTTGACCGTCACCAACCCCGAGTTCATCAAGAAGGCCATTGAGCTCAAGTCTTGCAATGCTCTCCTCCTCAAGGTCAACCAGATCGGTACCATCACTGAGGCCATCCAGGCTGCCAAGGACGCTTTCGGCGCTGGCTGGGGTGTCATGGTTTCTCACCGCTCTGGCGAGACTGAGGATGTCACCATTGCCGACATTGTCGTCGGACTGCGATCCGGCCAGATCAAGACTGGTGCACCTGCCCGATCTGAGCGTCTCGCTAAGCTCAACCAGATCCTCCGTATCGAGGAGGAGCTTGGTGACAACGCCGTCTACGCCGGTAACAACTTCAGGACCGCCGTTAACTTGTAAGCGCTTCTTTTGCAGGGTCCGGTAGTGTTAGCGTTGTGAGGAAATGCGACGAATAATGAGTTAAGAGCAAAGGAAATATGTATACAAAATGCAACGATATATCCTACACCATGATTTTTTTATTTCGCATCGAACACTGAAGCGACTATTGCTCTGCTTGCCATCAAGTTTGACTTGAGCATAGCCTCAAGAAACACAATGCTGCAACAATTCCTGGAGCATTTTCGCACGAGGTAACTGCGCTTCCAGAGTTGGACTGTCGAGAAACTCAGATGTCAGCAGATCAGGTCAACTGCTATAGTCGTCGCAATTCTCCAACACAGTAGCCTCTTTGCTTCAAGCTGCCAGAGCTGGTATAGACGCAGCCTCACATGTCGAACCAATCCAAGCTACTCTCAGCAAGCCCGGCAGTATACAAATGCCAACTTCTGCACACTTCCCAAACATCAACACGAAAAAGCCTTCTGGGGCAGTAAACATACATCTTCTGTGCCAGTCTGTAGTTCTGAACTCCTAGTAGTAGATTCCATAGCATATGAGGATATGTCGTGGCTTGCAGGATCGGTAGAGGTCTGGAGGCATATTACTACATGTGCAGTTGACAACTTGGAGGATGAATGTGCTCATCTGGACGATCATCTCCAAATAGAATGGTATGGTAGAAACATGTCCTTGCATTACTGCTGCCTGGTCCATTCTTCGATGACAATCTAGATCAAGTTCACCACTCACAGAGCCATTGCAAAGAGTCTCAGACCTTACCCAGTTTGTTCATGTTACTTCTATCACTCATGCCCTCAGCTACTCCCATCTTTCTAGCCCCATCATCCCCGGTCGCCCAACAACTTCACATTCCGCCCTGTCCTCACACATAGGCCCAATACCGTTCCGGCTACTATACGCACAGCAGATCCAATCCCCACCACAGTAGTTTGGGACCCAGTAACCCGTTGCATTGCAGTATCGGAAGCGGTCGCCGAAATGGTGGCATTGGGCTACACCAGGGAGGCACATGGGGTCAATTTGCCAGAGCGCTGTTGTGGTAGTAGCGGGGAAGGCGGCAACTGTGGTGCTGGCTGTTCTAGGGGAGGGGAACGTAGCCCAAGAGGATGTTTCGATGGTGGTGTTGGTGGCCATCGTCGTTGTTGCTGTTGTTGTTGATAGTGCTGAAATAGTACAAGCGGACTTTGCGATGGCAGAGGCGATAGCGGTGGAGGGTATTAGGAGTATGATGATGAAGGTGGTGAAGGAGAATTGCGGGGCTGCGAGTGATGGATGCATAATATTTTTTGGGGGGGAAGTAGGAGAGCATGGAGAGTTCGAGTCGCGTATCAAGTAGGGCGATGGTAGCGTTGAATGTGTTTGAGATGTACTTACCTGTTCACTTGTTTGACTTGGTAGAATGTGATAGCTGTTGTGTTTGTCATACGTACTCATACCGATGCTGATGTTGTGATCAAATGATATCACATCTTGAGCGAGGTGTCGACGTATACGTACGCTGGAACGACTTACTTGTGTTACCTTGTTCCACGTATCAAAAGGATACAGCCCTATCAAGCCTTGCAATGCTCATATATTGGGTGATTAGAAGCTACCGTCAAAGACATTTTGTAGCATTGCATTTCCAGTTTGTTGAGTGAGTGTAAAGACTTCGGTATTGTCACACAGGATCGTCTGTGCACCCTACGAATGATTTGATATGATCTGTCCTACAGACAATGTGATTGAATGTGACTGTCTACTTCTTGATGAGACCGACCTTATCCCGACATCCACCGATTCTGTACAATATGCTTTAGTATATACTTCGACACCCAGAGTAGGCGGAGGCAAGCTCGTCGAGTCTATCGATGTTTAACTTTGCGACACGCCGACTTTTCGATGCTCTGTGCATGGTGTAAGGAACACTCTCACGAAGCAGCCGAGCAGGTATTCGGTCAAATCTCGGTGCTTATAGTAGTAGTGATTCGTGCCGCAAAAGACGTCGTGCTCTAACCTTGAGACGGTCCGGAACTCGGCACGTTCGCGGCCCGGACTGTGCAAGCCATCAATAGACCAAGTAGACACGATGGTATATAGTGGGATAGAGATGTTCTGGACTCTCCGTGGCTTCACGACAGCCACATTCGAAGTTCATGACGCGGTGCAACAGTGAGAGGCGCAAGGGGTGTGCAGGAGCTACCCAAAGTCTGTCAAAGTCTAGGCGTGTCATCATTGCCGTCTAGCTTTGGTCGGCCGAACAAAGTGCACTGTCGCCCTGAGCTTACCGTGCCTGCTTTGTGTCTTGGGCGGAGTGGCAGGGGACATCTTGCTCTGGAGCGGACCGCAGCCGTTTAAGATGTTGCGGCTCATGCGGTGTCGTTGACTGCAAAAACGATTCATTATTTGTGGGCATGAAGATTGCAATACCGTCTGGACTGCGCGTTCTCAATTAACTAATGTCAGCTGTCGATACAAGCGTATCATGTAGAGCACGGTCGTGAAGCCCTTGGTATCGACGAGACAGACCAGGCGCCCGATATGGGTAGGTCCAGACCGTTGCCAAGAGTTTTGAGCAATGGGCCTGATGAATTAACATCGAACATGGGTGTCCATGTCGTCATGATAGCAGAGCGGATCTCCATTGTACTATGTATGTATTGTGAAGCCTCTTGCGTAGTTGCTCAACATGGAGAGCCTGGTGGTGATACCAGGCTTGCAGTAAAGGCGTGTAGCGGAAAAACCTTGGGGCGATGGTCTAGACATCTAGACGGCTCCGCGGGTAGAGCTTCTAGCGCGGCATGTCAGATGTGTACCATGGTTCATGTGCTTTTGGACTCGCGAGATATGACAAACCAAGATATCATAGTGTCGCTCATTCGGTGTCAACGCGCGTTGGCAGAGGCGTGATTGGCAAGCGCGTTGCTTTGACCCAATGAGTGGGTCGTGGATGTATGCAAGATCTTGAGGAGTGACTGTAAAAATTCGACGATGTTCGCCTCACGATCTAGATGCTACGGCTGCCCGGCCGTGAGCTCGAAGAGTACCTCTCCACTCTCAAAGCAGTTGCGGTGAGAACCAAGACGCCGACATGTGCTGGAAAGGTCCTAGCAACGTGATGGAGCGGGTACTGGCAGCTTTCATGTTTTGTGGCTGCTCCTTCTGCAGTGGTCCGGTGCAGCTAGCGCCGGAAAATTGGGCAGCCGCACGCCAGGCGTCGAACATGTCGACAGCTCTCCTCAGATGTCAGCTTGGTAGCGGCAAGTATTCATAGGCACGCACAGGTGATGTCGGTCAAGACAAAAGGGAAAACAAAAGGAAGAAGAGGTGCATCAAGCTGACATGGCCAGCGCCCCTGCAGCGAGACAGCTAGAGAGGTCGATCGGCACACGGTGCACATCATTACTCGCATGGGAGCACGCCGTTCACGATGCCTTGTCGATCATGTTCTGATTAGTTGGCCAATGCTTGGTGCGACAGGTTCCCAAACAGGAGCACACCCACGGGGCCGGAAAAGTCGACGACGTTGTTGCTGTAAGAAGACACCATGTAACGTTACTCTGGACTCAGGCCTCTTGAGGGCCTTTGGACGTTGGCGGAAGTTAAGCCAGCAGACTACGCGTGTGAATTTGAATACGGGACAGCGGAGGGACGGCGGGTGATTCGTCAGACCAGGCTGGATTATGGCTAGCGCGGGGAATAAGAGTAGCAAAAGACCGAGCATGCAGCCTGAGGCCTGGACTTGTAAAGATGACACATTAATGTTTGCTCGAGGGCCGAATGCGCAGGTGGGCTGCAGAGGGACGGCGTCGCAGAGTGAAGCGGAAGCTGCGTCAACGGTGTCCAAAAAGAGGGCACTCTCAGGACAGGCGACTGGTCGAGAGGGTGTCGAAGCTTGCAGCGCGAGGGCAGCGATGGAAGACGGAAGCACGAGCAGACAGCAGAACAAAGAGCGCTAGGTTCTGTTTCGGCCGATCGTCGATCTGGTGTCGTGTAAGACGAGGCGCTAAGCCCGGTGTATCGTTGACCCTCTACCAGCACTGTGCGACGGCAGTGCGGCTTCATGGGGAAGCTACATGGACGCAGCAAACGGGCGCGGTAAGATGCGTAGGCGGAGCTGGAGCCGCTGACGTCAAGCAGGAGGAAGGGCCGCGAGCTGCGAGTGCGGCTGTGTCGAGGCGCGGATGCTGTGTACATGTTAGGCAGTTAGCAGTGGTTAGCAGTTGTTGGGCAGTCGGCGGTAGCTTTTGGCCGCCACAATAAAGCATATGCTCTGGATGGGCAAAAAAGCAAGACGAGGGCGAAAAGCGTAATTGGCATGTTCGCATTATCCGGATTGGAGCGCTGGGCGGGCGGACAGTAATCGTCATGGCGTAGGGCCAGGCGTCAAGGTCGGCGGTGACTGCAGACTGTGTGCGGGCGAGGTTTGCATAGGGGCCGAAGCGGAAGGGGCTACTGGGGTAGCGCTGGAAATCGTGCAGGAGCGACCGGGAGCCGAGTGCGTCTAGACTGTTCCAGCAGGCGCGACCCACTGTGTGTGCTGACCGAAGCCACCCAGGGTCCCTCGACGCTCAGCATCAATGTGCCGCCATCCATCACGACGACCGTGGGAGGGGAGCGGCATGGCAGGCGGACGGGCAGCACGACGAGCCTCAACTCGAAACGTAGACACGAGTAGGGGCCCACGGTGGTTTTGACCGCGTGCAGGCAAACAGCAGCGCAGCCGACTGTCACTACCACCCAACGGGGGCGGGCCTGGAGGGTGCAAGGACGCGCAAAGCCATGGCTCCGGGTCAGGTTCTAGATCGTCCACCAGCCCTCTTATGTGCGACTCTAGCAAAAGACCAACCATATCGCTGACTGCCCGCCGTGCCTGCCATTTCTCGCCTTCCTTCTCTCTGTCCCGCACATCACGCATTCCTCGCCCTCCCACACACCGTTACTAATCCGCTTCCGCATGCATTTCCGACTTCCTTCGTAGCCCTCTGCATATCGTTGTCCAACTTCGCACTTCGTCTGACCAACACCCCTGTGCCCATCCTGGACGCCCGTGCCGATTGCCCGCATGGGATTCTGAAAGATGGAGGGACTTACTACCATCCCACCTGATATAATCGAGCGCCAGTCGCTCTGCTTCTCTCGCCCAGAGCCAGGCATGGTCGTGCAACAAGGAGAGAACGGCTTCAGAGAAGAACTGTCACAGCTATATGTCCCCGCAGAGAGCAACGCCGCCGAGCAACTCGTCAAACTAAAGGACTCCCTCCGCAAAGCCGACACCGACAGCTTCTGGATTCAGCTCACCCAAGGCCTCGCCAAAATTGCCGATGCTCAGTACGCTTTTGTGTCCAAGAGAATACTGGTTGATGATAAGAATGTTGCTGTCGAACTGCCCCCCATTGGAGAGCCTGGAGCATGCCTCATGGGCGAGGCCTTTTACATCAACGACGACCATGGCAACGGACCCGGCCATCTGAGAAACTTCAAATACCATGCCTACCAATGTCCGTGTGCCTACATGAAGCACGACAAGGTCTTCATCATTCCCGAAAGATTAAACGATTTCATCCTCGACAACCCAAATGACCTGATCATTCCCGGAGAGGCTTACCTTGGAATCCCTTTGTTTGCCGAGGGAAAGTGCTTCGCTCATTTCGGTGTCATGTGGGGAAGAGAGGGCGCAGCTCGTCGTGTGTTGAGCTGGGGGTTCCTCGAAATGCTGTTCCATAGCCTGGAAGACATGATTCTAGAACGCGTATTGGAAGGCAACGAGTTTGCAAAGTCAGCAGAATCAATTCAAGCCGAGATACCCAGGATCGTGCCGCACAGAGCCGTCTCGGCGGCTCAATCGTTGAAGCCCTACGCCCGGAGCTTATCCCATGAATTAAGGACGCCAATGCAGGGCGTTGTTGGTATGCTGGATGTTATGATGGCAAACGTAAAAGAAGCATCAGAATCATTGCAGCTCGAATCACGGACCCGTGAGATACTCGACACACTCAGGGAGAACATTGAAGCTGTCCAAGGTGTGTAACAACTCGTTGAAGAACCTGTAGTGATGGCTCCATACTGATACTACTCTAGACAGCTCAAGACGTGCAGTCGAGGCAGCCGATAATGTCGTCCATGCCTACGACATGAACATGGGTGTTCCAGAGACCCCACTTTCGCCACTCGACAAGACTCCGGACCAGTGGAACACTTTCTGGCGTGAGATGCGACCCGATTTGATGATCACTGGTAACGACATGCGTGCTCCATTACGCGGCATCAAGAGGAGGAGACACGAGGTTTCTTGGGCAGACCATGCCAACAAGACACGCGTTGCCAAGAATGCTCGCCAACGAGTTCGAGACACCTTTTCAGAGGAGCCCCCCAAGCGCGGCACTAAGTCGTGCCCCCCAGACGCAAGCGCTCTGGAACTAGACCGACTGGACCACACCTGCTCGCATGGAACCTCGTTAGGCAAGTGCGATTCAACCACCTCGCCCATCTTCGCATCCGAACATTCCAAAGTTCCCGGTCTCCGACATACCAATCTAAGAGAAGTGCTTCAATACGTCATTAACGATGCGCTCAAAGTGGGAGGAAGGCCGGATTCCGCCATTGCTGAGGCTACCGACACAGGAGAGCGCATTGAAGTCCGAACACGTAGCTCAAACGGAGAGGCACATACTAAATGGATCGAGTGGACCGTCTCTGCCGATGTCCCAGAGACGATTGTCATCGATGAACGGGATCTCGCCAAGATGGTCTCCTGCCTCGCTCTTAATGCTATCAAGTTCACACAGGATGGATCCATCACACTTCAAGCAACACTCAGCGCAAAAGGCCGTTACATTGTCATCAATATCAAAGATACTGGCTCTGGCATCCCCGCAGCTTTCCTACCTAACCTGTTCAAACCATTCTCGAGAGAAGACGATTCGATGACACGACAGAGTGAGGGACTGGGTCTTGGTCTAATGGTCGCCAAGGGGATTGCAAGGAAACTAGGTGGTGATCTCTTCTGTCTCCGTTCGCATGTTTCTGGGCCAGGGAGAGGGTCGGAATTCGAGATGAGAGTCCCGCTTACCCCAGGCGAGATTTGCAGTCGCCCTGCAACGCCTTTTGGATCCCCTACACTTTCCATCAAATCCCGCATGTCTATCGATCCGGAAGTACCCCACCTGGACCTCGGCCGTGGCCCCGTCACTCCTCCCTTAAGTTCTGAATCATTCAAGAGTGATCGCGAACGTCAGCCGCCAATTACACCTGTCATCACTGTCCGCTCTGCAACATCGCCAGAAGATATCGGCCTCGCTACCCCCCGCCGCACCTTGTCTCCTCCCCGACAACAACACGCCACTCGCGCTCTATCTTCAGAGAGGGACGTTGTGCCATCTGATCTGGGCGTTCAACTGCCTCTGAACATTCTAGTCGTAGACGACAACGCCATCAACCGACGTGTGCTGGTAAGCATGCTGGGTAGACTGGGCTACAAGAACATCACTACGGCATTCAACGGTAACGACGCCGTTGAGACTGTTCGTCGCAATGCTCTCGGCCCGGCGACTGAGTCCTTTGACGTTGTCCTCATGGACCTTTGGATGCCGTTGTTGGACGGCTTCCAAGCCACTGAGGTGATTCTGAAGATGCCAGAGCTTGAGCGGAAGCCGACCATTCTGGCGGTGAGCGCGGACATTACAGACGCCGCTCTTGACAAAGCAGTCAAGAGTGGCATGAAAGGCTTTGTCACCAAGCCCTTCATCACACGAGACATTGCCCGATTGATTCGGACATACTGCGCAAGCCAATAAGCTTGCCACTTTTACTTCTCCCACGGCGCTCTGGCTGCCTGGTTCTATTCACGTTATACACATTATAGTTGTACACCATACAGGTGATCATGTTAGAAAGCGGGCATGATTGGATCGGACTGGGTACACGACGATCACGATAGCATTTGACCAGCCCTTTGGAGGGCCTTTATTTTGCGGCGTTCAACGAGCGGGATACCTATGGTGGGCTATAATACCCTTTGATGAATTTTGCATGTTGGGATGACCTTGGTTATGGGTTACAGTAGCATATGCGGGCTACTCGAATACAACGAAACGTTAAACATTTTACTCAATCATTCCTCGACCCACAAGTGACTCTGCAGTGATGACGACGCGTTGCTTGGTGAGGCTCTGCTCAGACCCGGATTGCCGAGCTAGACCCGCAGGCACGGCAGTCTTGCCCAGGTGAGGTGCAGTGGTGATGTCGAAGGTGGGGGCCTTGAATCGTGGGGCATGGCCGCCGAACAGGCCGAGCACAGCACGTTGTCGGAATCTGCCCGCACCCCATGCATTTCAGACTCGCTGCGAACGGCGCAAACCCCAGATTTTCACCAGCCACAATTGACTGCAAGTGAAATGATACCGATCAAAGGGAAACTCGAAGACATGGACGAATTGGAAGCGACTTGGGCGAAACGTGGTTATCGGCGAAAAGTGGCTGGTGAGCATGCGCCACAGCACTAGCCCCTTGCGCTTGCGGGTCGATTAGAGGACAGATTTCTTGGGACGCGCCGAAGTCGAGACAAGTGCTGTTGCGCCGCCAGTACAGCCGTTTCTGCCGTGGACAATCGCAGAATCTTCTATCGTCTTCTCCTGCGACTTTACTTGCGCCAGGAAAATACAGTCCCTCCCTTTGTGCTTGAAGTAATCACGCGAAGGTTGTCAAAGTTCCTCTCAACGTCATAGGCGAAGATACCTGCGACTTGCGAGCCTCGACATTTCTAGAACCGACATATCCCTGCGAACAACACTACCACACAACGATTGAGCCACCAGACAGCGTCTCGTTGAACAAGTGGTGTATTGAGCGAAAATAAGCCGGTGATCAGAGCAGTGGGCATGGAGAATGCGTACACCAAGACGCCCGCTGAGGCGCTAAAGTATTTCCAGGTCGACGAGCAGAAAGGTCTCAGCGCACAGCAGGTGCAAAGCGCGAGGGAGAAGCATGGAAAGAATGGTGTGTTACTATTCCCCTAGACCGCGACGACGACTGCTGACACAGAGAACAGCGCTGCCAGAAGACCCACCAACACCCATCTGGGAGCTCATCCTCGAGCAGTTCAAAGACCAGCTTGTCATCATCTTGCTAGGCTCGGCAGCAGTGTCGTTTGTACTGGCCCTCTTCGAAGAGGAAGAAGGCTGGACCGCATTCGTGGACCCGGCAGTTGTACGTACCAGGCGACGACGTTACATGTACCTGCGCTGACTTGCATGCCTACAGATCCTCACCATCCTTATTCTAAACGCCGTCGTCGGAGTATCGCAAGAAACTAGCGCCGAAAAGGCCATTGCAGCCCTCCAGGAATACTCGGCCAACGAAGCGAAAGTCGTACGTGACGGACATGTCAAACGCGTAAAGGCCGACGAGCTGGTCCCCGGAGATGTCATCTCGGTCACAATCGGTGACAGGATACCCGCTGATTGCAGGATCCTGTCCATTTCTAGCAACAGCTTCAACATCGACCAGTCCATCTTGACTGGAGAGAGCGAGAGTGTATCCAAGGATACCAGGGCCGTCAAGGATGAGAACGCTGTCAAGCAGGATCAGGTCAATATGCTCTTCTCGGGTACTACGGTTGTTACGGGGCATGCGACTGCGCTGGTAGTCCTGACCGGTGGTAACACGGCGATTGGAGACATCCACGAGAGCATCACGGCACAGATCTCACAGCCCACCCCCCTCAAGGAGAAGCTCAACGACTTCGGCGACCAGCTCGCAAAGGTCATCACGGCTATCTGCATCCTCGTCTGGCTCATCAACATTGGCAACTTCAACGACCCTTCGCACGGCAGCTTCACCAAAGGCGCCATCTACTATCTTAAGATTGCCGTTTCTCTCGGTGTCGCTGCTATTCCCGAAGGTCTGGCCGTCGTCATCACAACTTGCTTGGCTCTGGGAACGCGCAAGATGGCTGCAAGAAACGCCGTTGTGCGAAGCCTGCCTTCTGTCGAGACACTTGGTAGCTGCAGCGTCATTTGCTCCGACAAGACAGGTACTCTTACCACCAACCAGATGAGCGTCAACAAGATGGTCTTCCTCAACGAACAAGGTAGTGGCCTCGAAGAATTTGATATTGAAGGCACCAGCTTCGCCCCTGAGGGTCAGGTCTCCCTCCGTGGCAAACCCCTTGAGAACCTTGCTGCTCAATCCGACACCGTTCGCCAGATTTGTGAAGTTACCGCACTTTGCAACGACGCAGCCCTTGCCTACGACTCCAAGAATGGTACTTACAACCTTGTCGGTGAGCCTACCGAGGGTGCTCTCCGCGTCTTAGTTGAGAAGGTTGGCACTCCAGATATCGCCCATAACGCGACCCGCGCCAGCACTTCGCCAGAAGGACTTCTCGATTTCTCTACCAAGCACTACGAAAGCCACTACCCCCGCCTAGCCACCTATGAGTTCTCTCGCGACCGTAAGAGCATGTCTGTTCTAGTCAAGAATGGTAACTCGCAGAAACTACTCGTCAAGGGCGCCCCGGAATCGATTCTTGATCGTTGCACCAATGTCATTGTCGGCAAGAACGGAAAGAAGATGCCCATGAGCAAGCAACTTTCTACCCTTATCAACAAGGAAATTGTCGAGTACGGCAACCGTGGTCTTCGTGTCATTGCTGTAGCGTCTGTTGAAGACATTGAATCGAACCCACTTCTGGCAAAGGCTAAGACTACCAAGGAATACACCCAGCTGGAGCAGAAGATGACTCTCATCGGTCTCGTCGGCATGTTGGACCCTCCCCGCCCTGAAGTCCGCGACTCAATCGCCAAGTGCCGCTCCGCTGGTATCCGTGTTGTAGTCATCACTGGAGACAATCAGAACACTGCCGAGTCCATCTGCCGTCAAATCGGTGTCTTTGGCCCCAATGAAGATCTCACTGGCAAGTCTTTCACAGGTCGCCAATTCGACGACCTTTCCGAGTCCGAGAAGATGGAAGCCGCCAAGCACGCCAGCCTCTTCTCCCGCACTGAGCCAACACACAAATCCAAACTCGTCGACCTTCTCCAACAAGCCGGTGAGGTTGTTGCTATGACTGGTGACGGTGTCAACGACGCGCCTGCTCTCAAGAAAGCTGATATTGGTGTTGCTATGGGGTCCGGAACCGATGTAGCCAAGCTCGCCGCGGACATGGTGCTTGTAGACGACAACTTTGCCACCATCGAAGGTGCCGTTGAAGAAGGTCGTTCCATCTACAACAACACTCAACAGTTCATCCGCTACCTCATCTCTTCCAACATCGGAGAAGTCGTCTCTATCTTCCTGACTGCCGCTATGGGTATGCCTGAGGCTCTGATCCCTGTTCAACTCCTCTGGGTCAATCTCGTCACCGATGGTCTCCCCGCTACCGCTCTCTCTTTCAACCCTCCAGACCATGATGTAATGAAGCGCCAACCCCGCAAGCGCGACGAGCCTCTCATCAGTGGCTGGTTGTTCTTCCGCTACATGGTTATTGGTACCTACGTCGGCGCTGCGACTGTCGGTGGCTACGCGTGGTGGTTCATGTTCAATAGCGATGGGCCCCAGATCTCCTTCTACCAGCTCCGCCACTTCCACCGCTGCTCGACCCAGTTCCCTGAGATTGGTTGTGAGATGTTCAGCAACTCGTCTGCCCAAGCTGCCTCTACTGTTAGTCTGAGCATTTTGGTCGTCATCGAGATGCTCAATGCCATGAACGCATTGAGCAGCTCAGAGAGTCTGCTTACATTACCGCTTTGGGAGAACATGATCCTTGTTTATGCCATTTGTTTGAGCATGGCTTTGCACTTTGCACTTCTCTACGTCCCATTCTTGCAAGGGCTGTTCAGCGTCATCCCGCTGGACGGCAACGAGTGGAAAGCGGTCATGGCGATCAGCGCGCCAATCATGTAAGTCACATTTCACGCCTTGTGCCAAAGGCTACAGAATGAGCAATCGCTAACATGTTTTCAGCATCATCGACGAGGGCCTCAAGTTCCTCGAACGCAAATTCTTCATCCAAAAGGGTAACGAGAAGTTGGAGCTCGCTGAACAACAGAACGGCAGGGCGAAGAAGGACTAGATGTTCTCTTCCTCTTCTTCTCCCTCTCGCTCGCTGAAACGCGCTGACGGACGCCCACATCTCCGATCCGATCTAGTCAAAGAACGCATATCATGATCACTTTGCATATAGAAGCAAGAGGTGGGACAGCAAGAAGTCAAAGAAGCAGCGAGGAGAGGAGTGTTTTGATACCTTTTGCATGAGATTAGGAGTTTTTGCTTTGTTCAAAGACAAGTGGTAGATGTAGATGTAAACAACATGAATAGAGCAACAGTCACGCCACAGCCGAATGAGTATATGTGGGTACTGCATGTATTTCGAGAGTGTTGTAGGTGCAAGAGCTGGGGTAAACTGGCGATGTTCAGACCGTTATCGGAACACGGATGCGGCTCTCCAATCTCCGTGGCAAATCATCTCGCCTATTTACTGTATCCAGTCGTAAACTAACAAGACTAGTATATGAGGGCACCGAGGCGACACTCAGTATCCACATGGATGCGATGGTAACGTGACAAACCTAGGCAACATCTGCGAAGCTCTAGTCAAACTTGAATAGATTCCGCCAGGCAAGCCCAAGCCATACCCGAGGTCCCATCAATGCAAACATCTCGCCGACTCTACCTCTGCCCGCCGGTAGCCCACATTCCAGATAACCTTTCTCATTTCCTACACCGACCAACCATGAACTCACGCCAACCACTTCACGACTCCATACTTCCACATTAACGACCTTCATACTTGGCAACCAACTTCCTTCCCTCCTTTTCCAACTCATCAACCGTCGGTTCCCAGACAACCGCCTTCTCATTCACTCCCAAAAACTCCCAGATGCCCACTCCGGCCTTTGTCTTCCCCTCCTTGCTCTTTCCCTTTCCCGCCTTCATCTCTCCAGCCGACTTGCCATTGAGAATCAGATGCAAATCAACTCTCAGCTTCAAGTAACCATTACCCAAGAACATGACGTCCATTCTATACCGCTCAGCAACTGTCTTGAGCGTGATGGTGCGGAACGAAGCGTGGGGTGGGGCTTCGAACGCTTGGATCGGGTACGGCATGGAGCGAGGTGGAATAGAGAGACGCGCTGTATAGGCTCCCGACATGGGATTTAGACCGGCGATGGAGGTGATGTTCAAAGTGCGTTGACCGAACCCGTACTTGTCGACATGGGTAGTGGTGTACTTGGGGCAGTAGAGCTTAAACGTTCCTTCGATGGAGCCCAGCGGTATGGGGATGCGTGTCAGGATGCTGTAGCGCAGGAAGGTGGACGCGGCTTTAACGCGCGCAATGTCAGACGCCGTATTCTCAGTTTCGGTTTCATTTGTGATGATCACTTTGAATGCTGAGGTGTCGTCCGAACGTTGGAGCTGGAGCAGTTGCTCGGATTTGGCCGTGCATCCTGAGGCTTGTTTCAAGCAAGGGAGGGTACCTGCTGCTTCGCTGTCGGAGAGCCACTCGTCGTACTCGTCAAGGTATGCTGCCTCATCGGTAAAATTGACGGTTCGGCGGGAAGCCGTGAATGTGCTAGAGAAAGTGGCAAGATTGGCTTCGTCATGCCTTTCAATGTGCTTCTTCTTGTTGTTGAAGGGAGAGATCTCGTTGCTGGGACGTGTGTATGGTTTATTTGGACGCATTAACATGTCGCGAATGGTCCTTGATGTGGTGGAGGAGCTGCTAGAAGAAGTGCTAGGTGCCTCGCTAACGGAACGACGGCCTCGAGGACGCGGCTTCGGAGTGTCTCTGAGAGGTTCTTTGAACCGCATGAGGTTCGCAGTGGTAAGACTGTCGACCTGACTATTGGTGAGCGGGTTCACGGAACCTTGGCTGCCAACAATGCGCTTTCGGGCCTCTGGGGATTTGGTGTAAATCATGAGGGGAATTTCGGGAGAAGACTCAAGGGTGCCAGGAGCTTTGCTGGTTTCCTTGGACGTGGTAACTGCGGGTCTGAGACTAAACGGGATTGCTTGTACGCGAGGAGTGGTTGCAGGTGTACGGCTCATTTGTGAGAGAGGGGTCTCGCTGACAAGGACTTCAGACTCTCGAAGGTCTATCTTGTTCTTCTTTATCGGTGACTCGCTCACACTGCGCGTCAAAGCACCAAGAGACTTCTGAGGAAGTGGAACTGGTGTGCTCTTCGGCTCGGTAGGCAGGGCTGATGCGACCGACGGAACTGGTATTGGTGTCTTGCTGACCTTGGACACATTTTCCTCGTTGGAAGCCACAGGTGTTTTCTCCAGCTTCTGCCTCTTGGCCTTGGGCTTGATCTCGTCAGACTTGATGGCCTTCTTCGTAGTATCGCTGGCCTTCGGTATCTCAGTCTCAATAGTCTTAGCAACGGTCTTCTTGCCCGAACCCACTGGTCTTCCTGGCTTATTTCTGGGCGACTCAGTAAGTTTAGCGTTCTCATTGATCCGCTGGTCGAAGATAGAGGCGAGGCGAGCAAGGGACTTCTTATTGTCTTCCATGTTCTTCTTAAAGTTGGGGCCGAGCCAATTGTCGGCGTCAGCGAGACCTTTGCCAGTGACAGCTGGACTGTCAACAGGCACCTCGGTCTCTCTCTTCCGCTTCTTCGCAGCAGAAACTGGAGTTCCGTCCGGGCCTTTCTCTCTCTTCTTATAAGGACCACGTGGACCGTACCTGCCATTCTTGACGGGTGTGGCGGCGGGTGTCGCGTCGATTGGCGGGGTGTTCTGCTTCTCTTTCAGCTTTCCTGTTTCCGCAGCAGCCATAGCTGCCTTGGCTTCCTTCTTCAGTTTCCTGGCTTCTTTCCTCTCACGCTTCTCGCGCTTTCGCTGAGCCCTTTCATTGTTGACAAGATCGTCTGTCGTGCTGTCGTTCGTCGTAACGGGCGCCGGCTTCTCCGCCTCTTTGAAGTCCATGCTGTTGAAAGATTGACGCTTCATTGAGGTGCCTTGGCCAACGACATGATGTTTTGGGATTCGGTAGAGTCCCTTGGGCGGCATAGTCGTAATCGCCAGTGGTATCTAAAGCGTAGCTCTGGCTGGGAAAACTTCGTTCGATGGTGTGGCTTGGTACTGTTGTTGTTGCTGTCGCGACCCGACTGGGCGTAGGAGGCAAACAACTGCAACTGCGCGGGTGCGTACCGAAACCCAATTATCTAAACTGAATTAGAGCGATCGCGTTAGAACAAATCTTGAAAGTCGTTACCTTGAGTTTTGGTAAATGAGTTGACGGTGGTGTGAGAGGACGGTAAAGACGACGTGGGCCAGAGGATATCGCAAGGTGGGCCCAACCTCGAGGTGAAGGTGAGGATTTAGGCACGAAGTCACCTTCACCGTGAGTATGAGAAAACTGAGCAATGGCGAAAAGCATAAATAGAAGTGCGTAGAGATTAGAGTGTTTACTAAATTGTAGCATCTTTGAGAATGCTTCCGGATTTCCAATGGGATCACGTCGTCCTTAAGGATGATCAGCCAAATACAGCGAAATAAACTTTGTGCACATCAAGTCCCGAATCGCACATGCGGGTATGGAGGGGACATATTTGGTAGAACAGGTATAACAAAATGGCTCATGACC
Source organism: Alternaria alternata (assembly GCF_001642055.1). Classification (NCBI taxonomy): domain Eukaryota; kingdom Fungi; phylum Ascomycota; class Dothideomycetes; order Pleosporales; family Pleosporaceae; genus Alternaria; species Alternaria alternata. Next base: position 71,428 of record NW_017306226.1, on the reverse strand, counting down.
TTAGGATTCGTTGGACATTCTGAAGATACTCAGTGAGCTTTGACATATCAAGCAACCCATCGTGAAACTGTGGTAACCACAAAACTAACCAAGTACCTCAGGCTCCATGCTTTGCAAACGCAATGAGTATATACAGATTGACCTCGAAATGGCTACAAAATTACAACACAACTATATTAATACCCTCTCCTGTGGGCGTACCTATGCTATTCGAATTCACAACTATCCTTTGAAGTCGCTAGACAATCTAAACACCCCCACTAAACAGCCTTATAATCCCGGCGCATGCGCAAAGTTCCTGATGTCCTTTGTCTCAATTCGTCCCACAGCAGGATACATATCATGCCGATCGATATAACTATTTGCCGTCTTGATATTCTCCAACCCATCTTTGCTTCCCTCGCTCTTCGCTGTATCAACCTGCACTAGTGCGTTCTTATCCATATCGGCATCGAAATCGGGCAGTCCATTTCTTTCAGGGAAACTAGTTACTTCACCACCGTTTTCTTGGATGGGAGGAATATTCGCCATGTCTCCGTGGTCAAGGCTGAGCTTGCGGACGCGAGAGTCGAGATTTGATGGTGGGGGCTGTGGCGTGCTATCGCTGGGTATTGCGCTGAGCGACTTGGACCGCACGGCCTGGAGAGTGTTGGAATCTTCTGAGGTTTGGTTTGGTGCTTCGCCTGCGGAGAGGGAGCGTTGGGGGTCTACAGTTGGTGTGTGTGGAACACTGTTTGAGCGCTGCTTCTCATGTGCAGTTTTGCTGCTCTTGGACCAGGACTTGAATTTGAAGGCCGAGAGCCAGCCTGGGCGCTTTTCTTTGCCTGCATTTGGATTTAGGGCGCGTTCAGCGGCAAGTTGGATATGAGATTTTGCTTCCGGTTTGGAAGGTTTGGATCCGGCGGTGGGTGTAGGCACGGGCGCAGGCGCAGGCGCTGAGCGGATGTCGTAGTCTGACTTCCGGCGCGCACCTGCTGCGTCCATGTTAGGTTCTGAGAGGCCTAACACAGCGCGATTTCGAGCAAGATTTGATTCTTTGACTTCTTCGCTGATGTACTGCATGGCTTTGTCGATGACTTCAATGTACTCTGGATAGTCGACTACACAGGCTTCGCGAATCAAACGCAGTTTCTCCCAATCCTGTCGCACTGCTGGACCTGTCAGGTCTGGGTGCCACCCCATGCTCTTGAGATCGGAACGAATTCCACGGTCAACCTGCTCTTTCACGCCCATGAGATCGATGAGAGCATCGACTTCGGTGCGTACAACTTTGACGTACTCGCTGAAGCGTGTGGTGTCCTTGACCGTCCAATGGGAGGTCGTCATGCTGAGGTTGCGCTTTAGACTGGCTCGCGCACCTGTCTGATTTAGGAGATCCTTCAGCAGGGTGTACTTCTCGCGGAAGCCTTCTAATCGGTTCGTGTCTAGTGCTGGATATTCGAGGCGCGAGAAAGTCTTTGGACTCTTCAAGCCGTAAACATTCATCAGTTCGTCTCGCGACATGCTACTTGGGCGTCCCGCAATCTCATGGAGCGCCCTGCGGACTTTCGCATTGATGACCTCCTCGTCAAGCCTCGAATCTCTGACGCCAAAGTGTACAGGCACATGTGGATCTGGATTTGTGATGCCAGGATGGCTGGGTATCATGTGTCGTGCAATTGTCGCAGGTGGCGCAGTTATACCCACGGCATCGCCAAAGATCAGCAACCTGCCCTGCTGTAGGCCAAGTTTCGCAAGCACAACCTTTTGCGCATGGTCCTGATCTTTTGAGGGATGGATGAGGTTGAAAGCCTCAACACAGGTGCTGAATTGGGTCGCGAGAGAGAAGACGTCGGTGAGGATCTGGGCCTTGGACTTCCCTCCGGCTGGGTCAGTTGATTCGACGAAGTCGGTCGTACTTTTCGTCGTCATGTTGGCGGGGTAGGTTTCGATGTCCAGCTAACAAGGTACCGATGGTAGAGCGGATGAGGGTGTCGCGCTGCAGAAGCTTGTGCGCCAGCTGAAGGAAAATCAGGATGCATCACGGATCAGGTCAAGTCGATATTCATTGCATGTGCGCATGACGTCTGAGGGGAGAGACCAATATCCAGCTGTGGCGCAGCCGCGTGCACAAAGGAAGCGGGGCAAGGATCGGCAAGCCGTTTATCCTCACTTGGCTTTCCTAGCACCATCTTCATTCGTGAAAATAGGCCAGTATCCGCAACCAAGCACTGCAACAATGTATGCCACGCCTTTTCCTGCAGATTCCATCTGTTTTCGACGCCACACGTGTCCAACGCCAGGTCAGACAAATGCCTCACTGCTCGGCCTGTCACTTTGTTGGGAATGAACGTGCGACCGCAAATTTGGCTGCCAAAATTTTCACCGTCTTTCGCTGCATAGCTCGCGATCTAGATTGTGTAGTCACCTCGGGTACTTATCTAGATTTTCTCACAACAGAAAAGACGCGATAAAGATTACTCGATGATTTAGGAATGATTTGGGCCCCAGTATGCGTCGCGTCGTACTGCACCCGGAATACAGGGCTCGCGGCCTTCGTTGAAAGGTCCTGAACAAGAGACCGTCGCATTACTGGAACCGTTCGCTGCTCGCACGTATCGTGCACGATACCTTGTGACCTGGCGCACTCTGCTCTAGTCGAATTTCAAGCTCACGCCCCTTGCGGCAGTTTGACACAGACGATAGACCATCATAGGTTCTAAAGCGCAATGCATCGTCCATAAGGCATGACACGCAAACTAAGCGGCCCGGACGGTAGTATCCATGATTACGTCGCTCAGCGTCCATCCGTACCTGCGTATGCGTGCGTAGCGTCGCCTAGTTCAAAGCGTTTTTCGCAACGGCGCAGCATCGGCATGGAAGATGATGAGTTCAACGCAGCACCTGCGTTTTGTTCGACTAGAACAATGCTGTATGTGAACGTACTGTCGATATGTAGACAGAACACAAGCGGCTGGCGGTTTGGCCTCTGCAAATTGGGCCGTCTCGTTCGCTAGCGGCTATGCGGTATAGGACCGAAAGAACACTAGAGAGGCGCCTTCCGATGGAAACGCTGAAGATCGTGATACGCATGTCGGCGAGAGGTGTAGCTTGTCTGCTAGACGGCAATCTGCATATTTTATCATGCAGAGCTAGTGCTGAAATGTTACAGCACTGGGACGAGAAGAAGCAATATGGTCCTTTTGCTTAGACGTGGTAGAAGGGACTCTTGCCACCTGGCCTGTCCTCGTTCACACTCAGCGCAGTGTTAGTGTCGCCATCTTGTTCGCACGACCGTGTCTCTGTCTCTTGCTTTTGTAACTCGTTGCGCTCAATACTGAACTCGTTCGTGACAAAGATGCCACTGCCCCGGCGGCCGAGCTCACTCGGTCTACTTGGTGGCAATGCATCATCTTCGCTTTCGCGCTCAGATGCACTTTTACCAGATACCTTACTCTCATTTCCAGTGCCAGCTGGCCCGTGGTTGCTCTTCCAGTCCATGGGGTACGACCGCCGCTTCGAGGTGGCCTTGGTGGCTACCGAACCAAAAAGTGGTCCAAAGAGGCGGACGAATGGAGCGCGGAGCATGGGGAGACAGGCACATATGATACCAGCGTTGGCTTCTATCACTGACCATATTGTAGCAGGAACAGGGCCCCAGGTCGGATCGGGATCGTTTGCGGACCTGGCGATTGTAGTTGCACGATAGATAGACGCAAAAGTGACACTGAGAAGTCAGCAAGGTGCTTTAAATGGAGGCTCAGATACCTACAAGCCACCCGTACCGAAAACAAGTGCCACACCCAACTTCTCGGCTCGTCCCATGGAGAGTCCTAGGATTCTTCGAAAAGGCATTGCAAGGAGCATGAAGTCGGTTGTAATTTGAACAGTGGCATAGGAAATCCACCAGGGTTCATTCTTGAAACATCTGGCTCCAGATATGGTTTTGTCCCAGAATGCGGCGATTGGCGTACATTGGAAAACCGTTGCGATAGTAAAAGCAAAACCGGTCATGATGACCCAAGCGTCTTCAGTAGAGTCAGTCAATGATCTGTAGTCCGAAACGAGCCACTTACTCATGATATGACAGGCAATACGGAAAGACTTTGTGGTGATGGCGAAGATTCGGTAGTACAGGCAAACCACAGAGATCTTGTTGAACATGAGAACGACTTTGTAAACAACTGCTACAGTCAGTGAAATTCATAGTCAAAATTCACACCATTTCCAATAAGTGCCTCCCCGCAGCATCTCAGAAACCGGAAAAACCGAGCGATCCGCATGCTTTTGGGATGATGTGTGCATTTGATGGATGTCAACTCACTATTCGCTCCATAGAACCATTTGCGAGCAATAACGCGGGAGTCGGCAGGTAGATCTTTCCAATGTCTCCCGTAGCCATATACCACAGCTGATCAAAGTTAATACCCATTTCCCAAACTTGTGCCGACCCACTGACCTTGACACTCTGTTACAGAGAGTAAAACTGATGAAAGTAAGGCGGCGATGATCATGTAGTCGTCCATTCCCAGGCCGCTACTCTTGATGAATCGCTGCGCTAGACGTGCGCTGACGAAAAGACCGGCGATAATAACAGATAGGACACTGGTGAGCCAAAGTCCCCATCCGCGCTCAACTGAGCCTTCAGTTCCAAGGCCGACGTTGAAAGTCATGTCGCTTGAGGGTGCTCGAGTTCTGGAAGGTAAATCCTATGGAACATCCATGAACAGCGGGAACGGATAGTATTATGGGCCTCGTCTAGCATTTGGCTTTCCAGGTACCCGTCCCTGGAGATACGGTAGCGCAGGGTGAGGGCTGTGGAGCGGCTGGCAACTCCTTCGTGGGGGCATTACGGGAATGCAGTGACGGCGAATTTCTCGTCGTTTCATTCCGATACGATTGGATCTGGTATACCAATCTTCGGGGACTACATCTGCCGATCTCTTGGTCTCTGTGCGCATGCAAGCTCTTCCTTGCTAGAGTCCAGGCGTTTGCCGTGAACGCAGGGCAAACTTCCAATCGCCTCGGTGTAATGTACTGAACAGGTATGGGTGGGTGACATCACAAATGGAGATCAGCGGTAGCCGGACATCTGCCGGATGTAAGCAGACCGCGTTTGTTGTCCATGTCCACTGTGTTCAAGTTCGGTAAGAACACGCAAAAGCCGTGGCGGATTAGAAGACGTCACAGTCCCAGGTATTCGAATGCTACATGTTGTGGTGATGTTGGCGTTTGCCAGATCGAAAGGTTCCACGCGACCGGGAAGGAGCGGCAGCGCATCAGGACTAGCGTAACTTGAGATGTCAAAGGATGCAGCCGTGCGAGATGAAGCCACCCGTCCTGTCTTAAACGTCGTCGAAGCTTTTCGCGCCGGTGTAACGCCGCGCGCGCTCAATATGGAGCTGTTTGCAACATTTCCAATTGCCTCGGAGCTTTATCTGGTTGTAGTGTATTTTGCCCCTATGGAACACGGTTGGCGTCGACGGCAACGCAGGAACGCGGAGCCAATTGCTTGCCAGGCCGAGCCGCGATTTGAATTTCGCTCCATTAAAGTCAGCTGGTCGCCCGCCTGGCATTGGAATTTATTCCCTAAAGCGCAAGGTTGTTGTTGTTTCGAGTTGAAATTATGCAGCACCTCCTCCTTACTGCTGCAGCTGTAGCCTCGCTATTCGGTTCGGCTGTTGCAGCGCCGAAGAATGGCTCCAATGTTGAGACATCGAGTGGTACCTTGATTGGTCACCCATCGTCTAACAAGACACATGTGACCGAGTTTCTGGGTATCCGATATGCAGAGGCGCCAGTCGGCGAGTTGAGATTTGCTGCGCCGAAGAAGTACGATGCGCCAGCAGGAACTGTCTTCGAGGCATCTGAGTGGGTTAGTAATCGCAATATCGCCAACATGGAGTACAATCGCTAACAAATCATAGTCTCCGTACGTAAGGAACACAAGACATAGAGGATACTTCTAACGACTCTTTAGTGACTGCCCTGCTGTCAAGCCGCCAGTGTCCGCCTTCCCCAACTTCACACAGCCATCCGGTCTGCGTGTGTGGAAGAACTTTGCAGCCCAGAACAACAACTCTGTATCTGAGGATTGTCTGAAGCTCAATGTCTGGACGGCAAGTGCTGGTGATGCGGACGCGAAGAAGCCAGTGCTAGTGTTTCTTCACGGAGGACGTACGTTGTTCCTTTGATTCGCCAGAATATCCCTAACGACCATTCCAGGTTTCCAGATTCCTGGTCCTCACTCTCCCTTCTACAACGGCCAATACCTAGCTGACGCTGAGGATGTGGTCGTTGTGACATTCAAGTAGGGTTCACTCCATCTTTATCCATGCGTTTACTGACAATCCCAGCTACCGATTAGGTATCTTCGGCTTCGCTGGCGCCCCTGGTGTGGAGAAGAACGCCGCGCTGCGCGATCACCGTACCGCTGTCGAATGGGTGCGCGATAACATCGCTGGTTTCGGAGGCGACCCATCGCGTATTGTCATCTTCGGACAAAGCGCAGGCGGTGCTGCCGTCGACTACTGGGCCTACGCCTGGAAGAATGACCCGATCGTTTCTGGCCTCATCCCCATGTCTGGAACCTCCCTGAGCTTCGTCCCCAACACTGTCGAGTACTCGCAGTCCATCTGGTACAATGTGTCCCAGACCATCGGCTGTGGCGGCGCTGCAGATGACGCTGCAGCAGTTGTGTCTTGCGTGCGCTCTGCAAACATGTCTGCTCTTCTGGCTGCCTCCGCAAAGGTTCCTGGTCTCCCAAGTGTGGCTTTGACTCAAGCAACTTTCCACCCGACTGTGGACAACATTACGGTCTTTGAAGATTACCAACAACTCTCTTCCGATGGCTGTTTTGCCAAGATTCCACTCTTGGTTGGTAACGCCGACCATGAAGATGGCTGGTATCGCATCTCTGGGTGGGCGGCCAAGCTGAACTTTACCAATGCACAATGGGATCTGTTCACTCAGCGCGGTTTCACGTGTCCAACCTCTCTGTCCGCTGCATACCGGGCTCAGTATGATGTGCCTACCTGGCGATACAGATACCACGGTGATTGGGATAACCTTCGCCTCTACAACGGCAGCGCAGGTCTTGGTTCCCAAGGAAGCGCTGCATACCATGGCTCCGATCTTGGCTTGGTCTTCGGCACTGTTCAGGACATCTCTGGTCTACCCAATTCTCCTGCCGAGAACCAGTACACGAAATATATCCAGGGTGCCTGGGGTGCTTTTGCCCGGGACTCACAAAAAGGATTGACTGAATATGGATGGCCTTTGTACAACTCAGGTAAGAGTCATTTGTTCTCTGGGTACAACTACTTCTTTGCTAACATACGCACAGGCAATGCCACACTCGTCGAGCTGGCCTACAACAACGACGCGACGCCCAAGTTTGTCAACCCCAAAATCTATGACGCGTCGTGTCCCGCGAAGAACGACCCTCTGCCCGGGCGAGGCGCCTTCTAGAAAGACGGAGCTAGGCGCACATCGCTGAATAAGTAGTACCTTGAAACACATCCTTGAATATTTTCATCTCGTTTACCATCGCTTCGCCTCGACTGTCACTGTCTGCATCTGTACCTTGATTCGGATGGCTGCATCTTGGTGTTCCAGAATACTACGGATTAAATATCAGACGACTCGCCGTTGAACCCAGCACTGAGTTTGCGTCCGAAGAGGTTGTTGTCCCGGCACTTGGGTCCCCAGGATCTGGTTGCGGTCGGGCTGGGTTGACGTTTATGGTTACGGCCCGATGCGCTGACGCCAACTAACAAACTTTTGTCGTAAGCCCACAGCGCGGCGCCAACCGACTTCTCTCCGTAAGAAATGACACGGAAGATATCCTATCGCAGCTGCTGTTCCCTGGAAATGATATCGCAGTCATCTGTGATTGGGCTACCGAGGTAATTGCGAAGGTGGGCGGGTGTGACATGGTGGAGACGAGCACGTGGCTATAGCAATCCCAGCTCATCCGGCGCCATCCTTCCGAACTAGAGCAGTGTGTATCGTGAATCTAATCATGCCATTTCCACAACTACGATGTGATTAGACGCATGAACTAGCGTCAAATTCTTCTGTAACCGATCTTGACCAATTGTTCCTGAATATGCCGTTCGCATCAGGCACGACGATCGAGATTTCAGTGGCGCACAGTCTGCATGAAGGCTTGCATGCGTTCGATAGTTCCGTCGAGGAGGATTGAGGCTCGTCGGTGCAGCACATGTACAGTCCTCGGTTTCCAAGAGCCAGAACATAGATAGTGAATCCTTCTGACCCGCCTCATCCACTTGGATAGCTGCTTGACTCGCAGTCTCATCGCACTAATTCGCGATTACGCAGCCTGGACTCTTCAGCACAAGAGAGATTTCTTCCGTTGACATCGTCTTGTAAGATACTCCAGTTTCTCCATAACATATCAGAGGCGAACAGAGACCGGAATCATCAAGGATGATCCCCCGTCTTGGCAATGTATATATTGTTCAATAAGGCCGGGATGTCCAACTGTAAGTACCGGGACTAGAATCCCATGCCGCGTCTATGCTAACCTACCAGAGCAAAGTTACTGCGGGGCCCTTGCGATTGCGGCGTGGTATCTGCACAGGATACGGGCTTGCTCCCCGCCCCTCGGGTCTGTATTTTCTGGGACGAGTAATCTGGTGGCCATCAGGTACAAAAGCCAAAAGCATTCCAGTCGATAGGTAGCCTGATCCCCTGGTACCTGCATCTGAACAAACCGGTCCGTCTTCATCACCACCATCATCATGAGTTCAGTTGGTGCTTGGCAGTTTGCGCCCCTCGTCACCGAATTCCCTACCAATGTTTTGCCTAACCTAGGGTTCTGGAGTGCGACCAACGGGTCTTGGGAATATCAGATTCAAGTCGCATGGCCGTTGAACTGGACATCGCAGGAGGAGAGCTCGACTGTGGAGACGATGTAAGAGCCCATGATGGACTACAGTAGCAACATGAGAAAAGAAGTACTAACACCACTACTAGGTATGTCCTCGATGGCAATGCACTCGGCATGACTGCCACGGAAGCTTTCCGTCGCCGCCGTCCAGTTGAGTTCAACATGCCCGACTGTATCGTCGTCAGCATAGGCTACCCGGAAACCATTGAAGATTCGCCTTACAGCACCCAGCGAAGCTACGACTTCCAGCCTCCTGTCTGCGACGGCTGCCCATTGCCAACAGTGCCTGGCGTGCAGTCCAATGCCAATGAGTTCATCGAGTTCATCGACACTGCTCTCCGCCCCTGGGTCCAGGAAACAGCTTTCCCAAAGGCTGAATTCGACCGCGATGCGCTCTACGGTCACTCCTTTGGCGGCCTCTTCGTCCTGTACGCTCTCACAGTACGCCCCGATCTCTTCGATACATTTCTCAGCGCCTCCCCGGCACTCTTCTTCAACAACGATTACGTCTTCAACAACACGGATTTTCTCGCACCGCTAACTTCGCCCTCGGCTAACAACACTTCCAATGCCACCAAGCCTGCTTTCCAGATAAGCTATGGGGCGCTCGAACAGAACCTGGTGCAGAGGCGGACGGAAACGGATGAGGAGTTCGCCTTTAGACAGAGCATCCTTGTACCGCAGCGGATGACGGATCTGAGCCAAAAGCTATACAGCACGCTGGAGGATAGTCCGGCGTTGAGGGATATCAGCATACATGAGTACCCTTTCAGTGATCATGCTGCAGTAGGCGCGGCAGCGCTCGCGGATGGTATCGACTACTTCCTGGACTGGTGAATGCAAAGTGCTGTCCAGGGTGGAGGTGAAGGAGAGCGACGCCTTGTATGAGGACTGAATGAAAAGCTGATGGTCAACCCTGAACCTCAAGCATTGCTGACCTGTCTTGCCTGAAATTGGTAATGCTTAATTCCGGCCGCGGTGATGTCTCTTGCTGTCATTTTTTCAATGCGGCTCATGACTCTGTGTCTTTGTAGCATCGGCTATTGATCCACTATGCCAGCGCCAGATTTTGCACCCGACTCGTTGTTCCCTTTATCCTGCTCTTCACAGGAGACTTTGTCTGCTGCCTTGATCTTCCGCGTTACCCGGTCACGACGACGCGATTGGAGATGGGAAGTCGGTTCGTCTGGGCTGGGAAGTTACAAATGGATAGCTTGCCGGACTACTTGCCCGTTTGGCAGTAATAGCGCTGTGCCTGACCGCCTTGTTCGAACACCTGGGGACGCTGGTCTGAGGCGATGTCACGCTGGGCGCGACTGGATTCGCGCGACTGGTGGAAACGATTAGATTACAACCCCGCCCTAAGCAGGTCAAAAACCACACGGCGGCATGTGTACTGCCCACATCACCCACAATCGTGCACACGGGGTACGATAAGTGATAACATGGAGTGGACACGTCCCACCGCTCATTGCACCAGAGTTGGAGCAGGTGGTGCGGCCAAATGCCGGCGAGGGGCGACATTGGCTGAAATTTTCGGGGCAGTGGGTACAGCCGCCAGCAAGAGCCTCAACGGATGCGCATCCGGTGTTTGATCAACGCAGAAAAAGTTTCGCCTAGGGAATCCCGGCGATACGTCATCTTGAGGGAAAAGAAGGGTCCGGTGAGGAGGGGATGATGGCACGTAGAAATAGCAAAATGGCCCTGTGCCCGCGAGCCCTGCCCTCGCAACATCCTCACGAAGCAACCGCTGGACGGCACAAGATTCCCTCCCCACCATCACGACTTCCACGGCCGACTTGACCACCACCACCACCATCATGCAGCGAGCAAACACGACCGAGAGCCTGCGCACGCCTGGCGCCAGCATCGCGACCCTCAACCTGAACAAGCCCCCGCGGCCGGGCATGGAGCGCGCGCCCACATCCACCAACCTCACACGGCCGCTGCCCATCCAACGCCTGGAGGGCAAGGTCGTCATGATCACAGGCGGAGGCGGCAAGGTGGGCGTCGAGTCTGCTGGCCGCCTGCTTATCGAAGGCTGCAACGTCGCCCTCATCGACATCGACCAGGGTGCTCTCGAGGCTGCCGTGCCCGTCCTCAAGGCCGCCATTCCCACAGGCTCGCCCATCGAGTCGCGCCTGCTCACCATTGTCGCCGACGCGACCAAGGAGCCCGACGTCGAGGCATGCGCCAAGAAGGTGGTGCAACGCTTCGAGAGGCTCGACGCTGCCCTGCTCAACTGCTGCCATCGCGGCGAGTCCAAGAGCATCTTCGACGTCACCGAAGACGACTTTGACCGCATCATGACCATCAACGCCAAGTCTGGTATGTCACTCCCCTGTCTCTTCGACAACGTCACCCTCCGCTGACTCTTGACCCCCCAGCATTCCTAGGCGTCAAGTACGCTGCTACAGCCATGCAGACCACCTCTGGTGGCGGCTCCATCATCATCCGATCCTCCATCGCCGGTCTTCGCGGCTTCCCCAACCTCATCTCGTACAGCGCCAGCAAGTTCGCCCTGCGCGGCATCGCCCTTACCGCCGCTGAAGAGCTTGGTCCGCTCAACATCCGCGTCAACACCATCCACACGAGCATCATCCAAACACAGGGCTACAAGGACGGCTGGAACAAGGAGAGGCTGGCAGAGCTCAAGGAGGAGACTGCGCTCGACCGCTTCAGCACCCCAGATGACGTGGCCAGCGTCGTTGCATTCCTCGTCAGCGAAGACAGCAAGTTCATGACTGGTGGACATTTGAAGATTGACGGCGGCTGCGTCGCTGTTTAGACGTTTTATTTAGCCTTGCTTGTTATACTGCGATGATCGATATTTGCATTGATGGAGTTTGGGACGCCCGCTTTTCTTCCGAAGCAGAGGCTGCATGCTTTGCACACGCTATCATCATGGATTGGAGGTATAGAGGCACATTATTAGACGGATAGAAATGATTCACCAGGCGGACATCTGTCCCCACCCACTCCATTTGCTTGTACACACTTCCTCATGTCCCTCTGCTTGGGCATACTTTGCCATGACAGCGCGTGACGTCACTGCACTGTCATGCTCCCCCTCATCTGGAGACCCATTGACGCAACATGCACCAACAGACAACACAATCCTGCGTCTCCACTAAGGTACACTAAATAGTCGACAAATAGCTCACACCTAAGCTTCACAAGACTGCCCTGGTGCGGGATGCGCCATTAGGCCCTGCACTACCTTGTTTCCGAAAATATCCGGTAAAGCTGTCATGATGTGACGTGCATTATGCTCCAGTAAGCGTCTGTCACCACTCGAATAGCTCTGTCTGTACTCCCGTCACTCATTCTCACCTGACGGGTTCCATCACTTCAATCCTAAGGGCAACCCGAATCCCACCACATCACCATGTCCGAGCCCACAGCAACCCAACACCATCCCAAATTTCAAAACCACAAACCAGAACAAGATGCCGTTGACTATGAGATGCAAACATACACACGCGGGTTAGACTTTGAACGCCCACCACTCACATTCCAGGCCGATAGATGGGAAGAATTGGCTTGTAGCCGCATGTCAGCCGACTCCAAAGGCTACGTCTACGGATCGGCTGGAGTACGAGAAACAACAGACAAAAACCGCAATGCCTTCAGGAAATGGTCTATTGTGCCAAACCGCCTGGTAAAGTACACTGGTTTCCCCGACCTGACGACCGAAATCTTCGGCGAGAAAATGGTGGCGCCCATAGCCATGGCGCCAGTCGGCGTACTGAAGATCTTCAACCCCCAAGGCGAAGTCGCCGCCGCAAAAGCCGCAGCCAAAGAGGCTATCCCATACATCCTAAGTACAGCGAGTAGCACGAGTATAGAGGATACCGCCGCAGCCAACGGCTCCGATGGCCAACGCTGGTACCAACTTTACTGGCCCTCACGCGAACACGACGACATTACTATATCTCTACTCCAGCGCGCAAAGAAATCCGGTTTCACAGCTCTGTTCGTAACGCTAGATACATATATCCTTGGCTGGCGGCCCGAAGATATGGATAATGGATACAACCCCTTTATGCGCGCAGATCGCACAGGCGTGGAGCTCGGTATGACAGATCCTGTGTTCCGGAAACAGTTCAAGGAGAGGCATGACGTGGATGTGGACAGTAAAATGGACACTGCGGCGCCAGAATGGATGAGGACAATCTTCCCCGGGGAGAGCCATAGTTGGGAGGATGTGGAGTTTTTGAAGAGGCACTGGGATGGGCCAATCGTGCTCAAGGGCATTCAGAGCTTGGCCGATGCGAGAAAAGCGGTTGAGATTGGTGTGCAGGGCGTTGTTGTGAGTAATCACGGCGGGAGGCAGCTTGATGGCGGGAATTCCTCGTTGGGCGTGTTGCCACATATCGTTGATGCTGTTGGGGACAAGTTGACAATCTTCTTTGACAGTGGGATTCAATCTGGTGCTGACATTGCGAAAGCAATGGCGCTGGGCGCTGACTGTGTGCTAGTTGGTAGACCATACGTGTATGGTCTGGCACTCGGAGGAGAAAAGGGCGTGGAGCATGTACTCAAGAGTTTGGTGGGTGAACTGGAGCTGACCTTGCATTTAAGCGGTATCCAGAGTGTGCAAAAGAAGGACCTGAGTCGAAGTGTATTAGTCAGGGAGGACGCGCTTTTTGAGGGAGTGAAGGGAGTGGGGCTGCATTAGATGCCTCATAGTCAGGAGAGCGTCTACATCTCTATCAGGCAGCTTTTCTGGGCTGTGAAACTCGAGGCCGCTCTCGATTGGGCACTTTTCACCTTCACCTTCATCTTGGCTAGAACTCAAGTATTAACGCTTCACCCTGGCTTTAGTCATCTCCTAGCAAGCCACTATCACATTTCACTTCCACTTTCAAAGCTACCCACTCGATATGTGACCCACGATCAACTGTTAGTCACCTAGAGATGAAGAACTGGCGCACGTATATCTTGCATCTCTGTGCCTTAGTCTGTTTCGCACCAACTTCAACCTTGCTCTACGAACTACTAGCAGCACTGTCCAATGAGACCAAGCCGCGATCGAGTCAACATGACCGAGCTCGAACGACAAGTCGCGTTGCTGAAGTCCCGTGGCCTGATGGTACCGACCACAGATCCAAGAACGAGCAAGCGGCCCGCAGAGGAATCGTCCCCAGAACCCTCATCCAAAAAGACAAAGCACACCACTGAAATTGCTTCTGTGAGTACATACAATAAATGGACAGCGACGTGTATACCCAAGTTTGGAGTGGTCATTAACCTCCGCTAGAAACGCCAACTTCATGCACACTCTATCCTCCAGCGTGAATTTCTCCATCAAAAGGCCGAACTTCAAAGAACGAAACAAGAGCTGGCAGCCGAGAAAGCCAAATCAGCCTACAGCAGCAACCAGATCAAGTTGCTCTGTGTTCAATGCTGCAGATTGACCGACCGTTACCACGCCGCTCTCGCCTCCCACGCTTCTCTTCAAGCCACATATCGCGACCAAACCTCCGAGCTCCGTGCCCACAAAGGTGCCCTTGACATTGCCAACGAAGAGCTAGAGGAGTCTCGCAAGGACGCTGATACCTATCGCGAGGCGATATTGAAGCGAGACGAAGATTACGAGCTTGCGAAGAAGCAACTGGAAGAAGCGAAGGACGACGAGGTGTTGGAATGGAGGGTGTTGACGAGCAGGTTGCAATCGCTTGGGAAGGGCCATGAGACGGGTCGCGCGGTCTACGACATGCTTTTACTGCAAGTTGAGAGACAGTGTGACGAGGACAAGGTTGTGTTGGAGAGTGTGAAGGAGGCTTTGAAGGACGCGTTTGGCGGATTCTTTGAGAGAGAGTAAGTTGACGGGAAGTACGCCTGGAAGGACCTGCGTTGGATATCGAGCGGATGTACGCCTTGCTGATTAAAGTTGCTGGTGATTTGGATATTCGACATGTGGTGACGATTAGAGTTGCATCCCGCTTTTCTTGTGGTTCGGTCTAACAGTGGTGGTCATCATGCCTACGGGAATGACTCTTTAACTCAACTAGATCCGCATAGGGACCTGTTCTTTTCTCCGCTGAGAGGTGAACACTATGTCATTTCGCTGTCGTGGAACGATCTGAGCAATACAAAGCTCAATACTACGCGCATATAAGGGTATATCAGCGCCAACCAAATTTTGCAGATCTCCCGGTGCCGTCCAAATACATATTTTGAGCCGTCCATACCATATCATATCCTCAGATCAAGTCTCATACCCGCATCATCATGCGCACGGTAGGAATAAAGTCTTGACTGTCCTTCTCTTGCTGTTCGAAACTCTGTTTGAAGGCTGCCAACCCCGCGAGGATTCCGCAAACCATAAAAATCAACGAGACAAGTGACCAGATGACGCCCCAGCATTGCGATGAACCGCCGTACCGCTTGGCGAAGACGCTGGCATCGGAAGAATTAACCTTGCGGAGGATGAGGTCGTCACAGATGTCCCACACGCTGTATAGAGAAGACATGACGCCGATAAAGAGCTGGAAAGTTTTTAGTTCGACGGTTTTCGAAAGGACGAGAAGGGGTACTCACGACCATGAACCTTAACGCTTCGCCATGTTCGATGAACCAGAACGCCACAAGCAACCCTACACTGAGCAGAATGGTCACAATCGTCAACCAGTCTTTTCTCGCCCACCACAATGTCAGTAGGAAACATACGCCTAGCACGATACTCGCTACTTTGGAGGCCACGATGTTGAAACCGCAGAACGTAAGTAAAGCGCCGATCAATGAAGACCCCAAGTAGCCAGCAGGGAGAGTAATGAATTGCTTGCCGCCGCGCATGTGTGTCACACCTCCCTCATGAGGATCAAGAGAGATTGATTCTACTCGCCCACCAGTACAACAAGACGTTATTGCATGGGAGAATTCGTGGAAGGCAATGACTAGCATCTGTGGATTCAATCAGCCATCCATGTCTCCTGTTATGCTGATTTTGCAAGCTCAAGGAACCCGGTCATCAACCACACTGATGATCTCAATTCCAGACCATCTTCTCCTAGGGCTACTACGGTGCACATACCTTGAACGGCCACAACACCCATCGCACATACGGTAAATTCCACAACAACGCAATAACAACAACATATGCAGCAATAACACCTAGCGTAACTCCTTGAGTATGATTTACACTCAATCCGCGGCGCTCGAAGTGATGCGAGGCCTGCGAAGCGACAGCCGGCCCCGCTGTGACCAGGGCCCGACGCGCTAATTTGGCGAGGTTGCTGGTGTTGTGAAGTGGTACTGCTGGCGGCATAGCTCCGTATTCGTATCTTCCGGTATTTCAGTGTTCGTAGTTGAGCAGAAAAGAATCCTAGATAATGAGCGGCAGAAGTGTAAAACGAGCGAGGACACTGTATCTTGTTGTTTGAAAGCGGAGAGTGGCTGGAGAGAAGACGTGGAGCTGACGCGTTGCCGCTTGTGTTTGTGACATGCGCCACGCTAAAATTAGCAGGGGTGGCTGTGCCGGCACCTTTCCGGAATGCAAAAGAGCTTCTCACATCACAGAGGCAGCGAATTGTTAATGTGTTGGAATTGAATAAAGTCTAAATTATGTACGCCTCTTGGCGGTATGTAGCGCAGTGCTAAAATGGAGGAGCCGCTAGAAGACAGCGGCAGTGCGAGAACATCTCTAACCTGGACTGCCTAGGTAAAGATATCCTGTATTTGACCATGGGAGTATATTTAAACCCTCTCGTGGTGCGTTGACATGCCCCTCTCAGGCGAAGTATCAACATCTTTGTCGCCGACCTTCTCGGATGCAGCAGCACCAGTAGCACCAACAGCACTGTGACGACGCTCCCAATAAGTGTCGTCACGTTCGTTACGGCTGATGTATCCAGCTGGGACCCACTTCTTACTGGTCCTAGCCGATATGCTTGGGTCCGAGTACATGATATCGACATTCTCCAAAGACAATGATTTGGTCTCGAATACGAAGAAGTAAACGATACCCGCCGCAACGAAGTTGCATGCGAAGAAGACGAAACCGAAGGCGTAGCCGATACCGTCGTCAGCGTACGGTGTAAGGAAACCGATCAAGAAATTGCCTAACATGGAGCGTTAGTGAATAGATTTGATGTGTTGAAGATGTATAGCTTACCGAGCCAGTTGAAAGCAGTAGCCAAAGAGGCCTGCTTCGCGCGAGTGCGGAGTGGGAACGTCTCTCCAATGATAACCCAAATGAAAGGCCCCCAGGTAGAGGCGAAACTTGCGATGAACATGCAAGCAGCGACAATCATAACAATACCAGCGGCCGGGTTGTCCTGTGGCGGTAGCACGACACCGATGATAGCAAAAATCAGCAGCCAGACAGCTTGCCACAGACCACCAACGACGAGAGGCACACGACGACCAACTCGCTCAATGAGCCATAATCCAGGAATGGTCATGACTACATTGACAGCGCCAAGAATGAGTTGAACCTGGAGAGGGTCGTCAATACCTGCCGACTGGAAGATGGTCGCTCCGTAGTAGAAAAAGTAGTTGACACCGGTCCACTGCTGGAAAAATTGCAGAGCACATCCGAGAAGGGTTCGGTAAGCAAGAAGCGGAATGCCGGATGGCTGGCCAGTGAAGCATTCCATCCAGGTACCTTGTCCAGCGCTCTGTTGTTCGTTGATGGAATCCTCCATCTCCTTGAAGTCCGAGTTGACCAGCTCGTGGTTGGGGTCATGCACAAGGCCTCGGAGACGGGCCATTGACATGCGTGCCTCTTCCCATCGTCCTTTACCCGCCAACCACCTTGGAGACTCCGGTGTGAAAAGTACACCGACACCAAGAGGAATGGAAAAGCCGATTCCCAAGCCGATAACGATCCTCCAGGCAGCATCGCTATCCTCGCCTGGGTTGTCGCGGACTCCGTAGTTGATGATGTTGGAGATGAGAATTCCGACAGTGATCATGAGTTGGTAAGATGCGACGACGGCACCACGAATCTCTCGAGGGCATACTTCAGATTGGTACATTGGTACGCCAATAGACAGGATACCGACACCAAGACCTGCGACAATGCGACCAACTGTCATGTGTACCCAAGTGGTCATCGCGGTGACCTGGATGATGTTGCCAATAACGAATATGGCCACACCAACGGTCAGATTGCGTCGACGACCGAACCAATCAGCAGTGTAGGCACCAGCAAGTGCGCCGATGAGGGTACCGATGGACATGAGGGAAACGAGCAAGGATTGAATCGTGGGGTTGAAAGCCTTCTCGCCATTGCCCTGGTCCTGTCCGAATCGCTGAATGAAATCCTTAAAGATGAGCATTCCAGAAATTTGACCCTATCTTGAATAAGCCGTTGGACGGTTGGAAACAGAACATATATGGTACATACCGTGTCATAACCAAACAGGAAACCACCTATCGAAGTAATCACTCCAAGTATGATGGCTTCAATGCCGCACTCGGCGCCGCGTATCTTGACAGCACTGTAAAAGTTAGCACAATTGTATGCGTACTTCAACCGGATCAAAACCTACACTTTGCCCAAACCCATGATTGTAAGATGACTTGGCCACGGGAAGATTGATATTCAAGGCAAGATGGGGTTACTCGTCCGGTACACATCCATTCTTAAGTATCAATGCCAATTCCAATCCCGTGTCCCGTTATGCGGTAATGCCCAGCATCGCGCCGAGCTTTCGACTCCGGGGCCTCTACGTCATACGCGCCACGCCGTCACGCGAAATTGCGCGCGAGCGGCCTTACAAGCTTGGCTTGTCCTCCTCCACAGCCAAACAGAAGTCATCCGGGGGTCTGAAACTGCAGTAGTGGGCTTGTCAATGCGACGCAGCCGCTGGGGGACAAGGGGCGTGTATGTGGGGAAGCTGGTCGCGATTCGACGGCCAAGCCAAATCCGCCCGACGTTCCGGGAAGTCCCCCCAAAGAGATACACAGCCTCGAGTTCACATGGATCGGATCGTGTTCTTGCATGCTCATCTGACGGTAGGCGTTGTACAGGACGTTCTGCTAATGCGATTTGAACGCCTCTGACACCCACCCCGCATTCAGATGCATGGCATACAACGACGAGCCTCAGGGACCGTTGTGCCGCACAGCCGATCCCCAGGAACCTACTGATAGTCGCGTGACTTGTGGATGTCGACTCAACGACGCGTATTCCTCGGCCGGGCCCATGTCGGTGAAGATACTTCACTTCAAGATGCGACAGATTCTCTCGGCAGTGGGGATGATGGAGATGTGTACGACCCCATCCAGGTCTGTGCAGCCCTCAACACCAGTCTCTCTCCGACCATCCCTCCGACTCTTTAAACAAATGCCGCGTGAACCGGCATAAGCTTTGTCGCAGCGCTTGTTTTGATTCGCAATCTCCGATCGCTTGCAGTCTTCCTCCGGTCAGGTATAGCGAGGGACCCGTTTTGGATGCAACGTAAGCCAGGTTGCGGCGACAGATTGGTTCGGATTGGTGCAGGAGGCCCACATGAGGCTCAAGGAAGCCACTAAGAACATTCCATTGACTTGGCATGTCCGACCCGCAGCGGACGAGAAAGTGAGGCCGTAATCTCGGTAGTTCCCACATCGCGGAGTGGGTGTGAAAACTTTGAGGGGAGCTTGCGTGTGGTGAGGAGAAGAAGGGGTTGCGGAGGCTGCGGAGACTGGAGAAAACTTCTCACTAAGTAGTAAGCACTGGGGACGAAAGCTGGAGACGAAAGCTGGAGATGGAACAACGAAACCAACATTGCAGCAACTTCTCGCACGACAGCGACCTCCGGCTGGATTTATAGCTGACACAGTCCAACATCAAAATTGCTTCAGACCTGACTCTCGCAGTTTTCCGCTCCATACAGTTTAGCGCACCCGAGAGGTCGCCAGCTTCTGGTGCGGAAGGGAGTATAGACTGCATCGAGAACGCGGCGAGACGATACAGCTTGATGCAGTCTTCGTATCCTTTACTGCGCCAATATCCCTGCGCCAATGTCTGGCTGCGTGAGAGACATTCGTGCCAACTGTGATACGCGACGCGCTCCGCTAGGTCACGTGCGACCGTTTCTTGGTGCCCCAGGGCTGGGCGCCATCAGTAGCGCTAGGGCGTGGTCGTGATGTCATGACATCGCGACGCTGAAGAGCGGATTGAGCATATCGAACTGGGAAACGTCGACAGCATATTCTGCAAAAAAGACCCTGGACAATACTCATTTCGAACTACCTATCACGATTCCTAAATACATAGCAAGATGGTCAAGGACAATGAAACCGTAATTGAGTGAGTAGCTTGTGTGAACTGAGGCGAGGCCAAGTGCTTACGGCGCCCCGAGGGAATTCAACGAGCTTGTCAACATGTCAGCAGACGAGCTACAAGACTGGCTCGGCAGCGAAGAGTCCGAGGGAGCCGGCTGGTAAACTCTCCTTCTAATGCAATGCTGACATTGCGAATTGCATGGCATACACAGTCTCTAAGGCGCCTACAGGTCCAAGGATAACGGCTCCGGCGAAACAATCGGTCATGATTCAGGCCGTAAAATTGTTGCCATCTTGCAGAAGAATCCAAAGAAAGAAGCTAGTAAATACGACCAGGAAGACATCGATCACATGCGCAAGGTAGTAGCATATTGCAAGAGGCATCTTGCGCAAGAAGAGAAGGCGAAGAAAGACACCGATAGTAAGAGCTATAAGAGTTTGAAGAACTGGGGTCACGATGCGCAGAAGGCTTGAGCACAAGATTCCTTGAAGAAGATGTTAGGTAGATGAGTGAAGATTTGAAAAGACGATATAAATGATCATGTATCGAGGCCGTACGGCATGCACGTCACTATAATTTCAATAACACACTTCACTATATGACACCATCGAAAGCGAAGAGCACCGGCTTCAAGACGTCCAGATTAAAAGCGGGGTAAATTGGAAGCAGTGTTCAGGAACTATCTAGGTAGAAGCGGCGCATAGGACTAGTGTCTTGGTCTACATGACAGTCGACTTCTTGCGGCCAGCAAAGTAATTTCCCTACTGAAAATTAGTTCTGCCTTCTCGGTGTTCACGATCAGAGGAAGCTTACCTGCATACCACCATCACACGCAGGCTGCTCCATTTCGTCTGTCTTTGTCCTCTCAGGTGGGTGTCTGCGCTTGAAACACTCGCCTACATGGTGGCCTTCGTCACAAGCGACAACCCATTGACCCATACCCATGTCCTTGGGTGCGTGCCTGACACCTCTCCCACCACCACCTACTATCAGATTGCCAGGACGGTAGGTTGGGTCTGCGCGCATACGCTTAATCACGCTGCTGTGGATAACGGCATCGGCGGGTATATCACGGGTCTCGCCTTTAGGCAAAGGCCATCTGATTGCTTTCCAGGTTCCGTCTTCTTGTAGATCCATACGTCGAAAGGGTAGATACTCCATTATGTTCCACGAGACGACGCCCATACGGTTGGCGCCATTATTGAACTGGAGAACATCATGAATACGGCCTTTAGTTGCGGCGCTGTGGAGGTGTTTATGGAAGTGTGTGTTCGGGTGTTCACGGTGATGAGAAAGTATGTTGTCGTCGTCAGTGTAGCCTGCTGTATCCATGGACGGCGCATCCGAATTCTTGCGTGGAATGACTGGTGAGGGTGATGCAGGATCAATCGCAATCATCGGTATGTTGTTTTGGGCTCGCGAAACGGTGGTTGTAGGTTCCTCATGGCAACAACTCAGGGCCTCCAACTTGTCTTCGTCGAAGTCGAGACCAGCTTTTTGAGCCTCGCGCACCATCCACACCAGCGCTACGTGACTCAACGCTGCATCATCGTCACCGAGAGGCCATCCTCCGCCAATGTCCTACGCATTGTCAGTTTTGAAGGTCTATCCCAGGTAAAATGCACTCACTGCATGACACCCTGGAAACCAGACTTCTTGAATGTCTTGTTCACCATCCTCGTCTTGAGAGTTGAAAGTTCCTGCTGCGTCGTACGATCGCATTGAAGGAGTAGCAGAGCCATGAACACCATCCAGTTGTGAGCGGTCTGCGCTACGGCTGCGCACGCCTGAAGTCTCATGTGGATCTCTGAATCGCTCAGGCGGTGCTAACGTGTCCCGCCGACCTCTCTCTTGGTGTTCCTCATGATCCTTTTCGTCATAATCATGATCCTCATGATCACCGTGGATCATATCCTTCATTTGCTGCCGATGCTTGTGATGACGGTGTTTGTAAAGCATTGACCTGTCTGGCTTCTCCTGGGAGATGAGATCTTGTCTGAACTTTGCACGCCGTTCATCGATAGAAACCGCATGACGTATTACGTTCGCACTGCTTCTTGCGGTATACGGGAACCTGCTGCGTTGCATCCATGCATTCTCGAATGCAGGCACGCTGTTGACTGTATCAAAAAGACCAAGAAAGCGTATGGGTTTGACAGGGCGGCTGAATGTCTCCCTGAACGCGCACATGAATTCGAGAAGCTTTAGCTTTTCTGATTTCTCGCCGGACTTGCGGCTTTTGCTACCCTTCTCTTCTGGCAGTCGACATTGCCACTTCTGAAATGTTCTGACCAAAAGTGTAAGTGAGGGTTTTACAATGACTTCAGGCTGTACTTACTTCCATGCGAACTGGCACATCTCTTCATTTCCAGCCTGTTGCATGTTAGAAACTTCTTGATATATGGTGAACAAGCGCTTACAGAGAGAAGGCCAACGTGATCGAGCATCTCCGCAAGGAAACGAGCTGTGTAGGCACCTCGTGAAAATCCAAAGAAGAATATGTCATCACCAGGCGTATAGTATCTCATCAGGAACTGTCCAAAGCGTGTCAGTGCTATGCGCCATGGTTGTTCCTTCAAGCGAGCAACCGGAGCTGCTGCTCTGTTTCAGGCAGTTAATTACTAACCTTATATCCTGCCATAACGTGCTGGTCGAATGAAGTTCCTATACTAGATTAGGTCTCATGCTTGGCAGCCAAGTCCGATCGAACATACCTATCGCGCTGTCTTTCGCCTTCGCATACCACGACTGAAACCTCTCCCATCGGCCTGTTCGGGTCATAGATCCATTGGCTTTCGTAACGTAGGTGCCGATTCCAGGCTGATAGTAATGAAATTGATCGTCCCCATTGCGATCGAGCATGCGATAAATCTTCAGGATGTTGCTATCCGAATCTGTACCCGAGAACTTGTTACCTGTACCATCAAAGCACAGGACAAATTTCTTGGTCACATGATTCGGACGTCGCGATACTGCTCCGTAATCCATAGGGTTGTTGTTAGGTGTTTGTGCGGGAAGCTGGGGTGAAACACTAGGGAGACGTGACTGCTCTGGGTTTATACGCGCCATGCTGACAACGTGGAACTCGAGCAGGGAGGGGATTCTGAGAGGGTAGCAACTTCGTAGTTAGAACGAAGCAGTTGCGAAGCCTTAGGTAGCCAAGTGATTTCTATCATCGCGGGGATCGGATGCAGTGGCCTAACACAACTGACGCATGCTCCCCTCCGGCCTGTTCCCAAAGCTTCCGAACGTATCAAGTCATGTTAAGATATTGATCGCCATTGCTAATGCAGCTTGCAAAGACACTCGCCTATCGACATGTCGATGTCGCGTGTGGTGGGTTCGGAGTAGTCCCGCCGCTAATCAGGAGCCGCTGATCTTTTCGAAGTGCCGTCCGCCCTACAGAGGTCATTGATTTTGGAATGGCTGATACGAACTAGCTACCATGCACTGTTCCACGCCCCCACTTCAAGTATCTATGTAGATGATGTGGAAGCAACACATATGTTGCAGCGTTGGCTGACAGGAGACACGACAGATGCACCGCATGCTGCCCCGTCTTCTACCGTAGTTGATCGTAGAAAAGAAATCTGGATGACCCTTTCACCGCAATTGAGCCAATGTCGTTTTCCGGCCACCATCCTGGCTGGAGGTAACCGGTGCACGCAATGATACGCGTTCCGACAGAGAAGCCCCGCAAGCTAATGCTGAGTGCGGTGCAGGGAATCACAATCGTGTCAACTTCTATTGGTTTCATAAGCGTGCGCGTTCAACACAGCTGTGCCGATCAGAGGATAGTTGCTGGTGTAGGTCTGCTCGCCGACATATGAGCTGGAAAAGCACGTCGCGTCGTTTAGAGGTGGTTGGCGCTACCCTGCTAGCGATCACTTGTGGGTCATGGTCCGTGCAGAGCCGTCTCGATTCCCGTCTTCTCGACTATCGATCGCACTTCCCACTCATCGCAACCACCACCGGCGTCTTGGATGAACCGAACAGTAAACCTTACGGCTTCGGGACAGGCCGTAGGCCACAGACTGCGGATGCTAGTACTTAGCTCGATACCGCACCCTACTCGGAGATTTGCAAGCTCGCGCTCCAGTTGTTGACCGCCACCGCATCAGCTGAAACTCCATTTCGTTTGTTCACTCGCTAGCAGATGAATGCGCGACCAGCCGCCGGGAAATAGGATCGGTCAATTCCGGGCCCGCAAGCGCTAGGGGTTTCTTCTACTACTCAGCCGAAGGCTGCTCAATCAGGATGCCGATCGCTTGAAAGTTCATCTATGGCTTTCGTCTACGTCTCTGTTTGGAATGGTCGCAAGATCAGGTCGCCGTTTCTGTCTATCACGTCGTCGACCGCTACCTGCGCAAAAGTGCACATCCAGCCTGGCATCAGATTACCAAAATCATACCACGACGGGTCCCCAGACAATCACTGGGTGCTGAAGCCTGAAACGTGGCAGGTGTACCCGTGCGGCATACACATTTCTTTTGAGCATGCTTCGTGATGTTACAAAAACCATCCATGGATCATCACAGGTGGGCCTCTCTAGTTCCATCCCCAATGGGGCCAATGGTGCTGCTACGCTGTGGGTCCTATCGACGCTGCCCACAGATCGTCTCTTGGACTTACTCAACACCCCTCTGTCAGTTCCCAGTGAAGGTAGCGCAGCATCCGTCTAGTGCTACCCTCCACGAAGTAGCTCATGACCAATCAACACTCACATAATTGCAGCTATCAAAGCTTTGACGATATCAAGATCAAGACGCTACTCTTTCCGCCTTGGTGCATGCATGGGTTCACCCGCCCTCACTGGAAGCCGTAGGACACTGTTCGCCAAGTGCATATGCTGATCAACACACCGAAGCTGCTAGCGATCGTCGTCATGGGACTGGCTCGTCGCTGCTTGCCATGGCCAAGCTCTCGTGTGGGGAGCATTGCGCCTTCCAAGATCAACAGCAAGCTGCATTGAACTTACTTCCTGACTTCCCTACCGTCCTGGGATTCATATTCTGCCCATTCCCATCCTTTCCACATGGTTATTCGCACAACTATTCATCATGCCTAGTCAGATACAAACATTGATCGGAAAGATCAGGAGAAAGCCTACGCAAGCAAGCGATGGCAGAACGGCGGAAGTTGCGAGCGGGCTGAAGAACCACCAGAAGACCGGCATTGTCAGCGACATTAGAGGTCTCGGTGTTAAGGATGCCAAATTCGCTCTCGACGCTATTACAACACTGGCATCAGGCGAGCCTTTGGACGATAAAGATCTTCTTCTCGAGAAGGGAGTCCAGATGCTACAGGGACTGCCTCTGAACAGCGGTCTCAGCGCAAAAGTCTCAGACGGGTTTATTAGCATGCTCTGGAATGACTTGCCCCACCCAACGCCTACACATGCTGGACCTTCAGCAAGATACCGGAAGCACGACGGCTCGGGAAACAATCCTCACAACCCCGAAATGGGCAAGGCAGGATCGCCGTATGCGCGCAACGTGCCTCCAACAAAACCGAAAGGTAAGTAATCCTCCCGTGCGACAGACTTTCGAATTGGGACTGACAACTACCTGTAGGACCAAACTTGCCCGACGTTGAAGACGTGTATGAGGCGCTCCTCAAGCGCGATAGGCCTTTCCGCGAGCATCCTTCTGGTCTCAATCGCTTGTTCTTCTCTTTCGCAACTATCGTCATTCACGAATGTTTCCAAACCTCTAGGACAGATCCTTGGATCAACGAGACTTCGAGCTATGTTGACCTCAGCACCTTGTACGGCAACACAGAGAAGGAGCAGCCGCGCGTGCGAACATACAAGAATGGCCTGATATATCCAGACTCTATCGCCTCGGAGCGCATCATGATGATGCCTCCTGGTGTAGTCGCTGTACTTTTGATGTTCTCAAGGAACCACAACCACGTTGCGGAATCATTACTGTCAGTGAACGAGGACGGCAAATATAAGCCGTGGGATAGTTTAGACGAAGCGGGCAGAAAATGGTAAGTCTTAAACACCTTCCACTCCCTAGATGGGTCTAACACGTTGTTAGGCAAGACGAGGACATCTTCCAGATTACTCGCAATATCAACGTTGGCTTCTTTGCTTCAGTCGTATTGAAAGACTACGTCGCTGCCATCTTGAACACACCACGAGCCAACTCAGAATGGTCTCTCGATCTCGGTAAAGAGATCAAACAGGGTGGTACACGTGTCGAGCGCGGAACCGGCAGTCATGTATCTGTGGAGTTCGCTGTTCTCTACCACTGGCATGCTGCTCTCAGTGCTGCCGACGAGAATTGGATGGAAGAAATCATCCGTTCTGTTTTCCCCGACTTACGTCACATCGACGATGTAACAATCGAGATGTTCCACAAGGTTATGAAGGTGTACGGTCACGACTTGATGAACAAGAAGCCCTGGGAATGGACATTCGGAGGCCTTCAGCGGGGAGCCGATGGCAGATTCAACGATGCTCAACTCTCAGAGCTGATCAAAGACTGCATCGAAGAACCTGCTCACGCTTTTGGTGCTCATGGTACACCAGCCAGTCTTAAGGTTGTCGATCTCATGGGTCAGTTACAAGCCCGTGAGATGTTCAATGTTTGCACACTCAACGAATTCCGTCGGTATCTTAATCTGAAGCCGTACGAAACGTTCGAGGATTGGTGCTCTGACAAAGAGACGGCGCGGGCAGCCGAGCTTTTGTATGGTCATATGGAGAATATGGAACTATACCCGGGATTAATGGCTGAGTGCACGAAGCCTGCTATGCCAGGAAGTGGCGTTTGTCCCGGTCAGACAACTGGTCGAGGTATCTTGGACGATGCTGTCGCATTGGTCCGCGGTGACCGTTTCCTGAGCTACGACTTCAACAGTAACACTCTTACGCAGTGGGGCGCGGCTCTGCTGTCAGAGAGTACACCAGGAGCATATGGCGGCGTATTTCCCAAGCTGCTCTTCCAGGGTCTCCCAGGTGGATTCAAAGGAACTTCCAGCTACGCGCTGCTGCCCTTTTACACGCCCAAAGCAGCTAAAGAGATTCTCACAGGCAATAAGGTGGTTGAACAGTATGATCTCAGGCGCCCTCCGAGCGATTACGACATCATCAGTGTCCAGACGCAAGAAGGTTGCAAGAAAGTGTTCGAGGACCGTGAGAACTTTGTTGTCATGTACCAGGCAGCTATTCGCAACTGCACGGCTGGACATGACTTCATGATCGGATGGGACGAGCAAAAGAAGCATGACGAGCGGTCCAAAATCCTGCATAAGGTCTTCTTCGAGGAGGGTTTTGAGAAGAACATCGATGAGTTCTTCACGACCAACGTACGGAAACTCATCAAGCAGAACTCACTTAAAGGCGCCAAGGGCAGAATGAGTATCGACGTTGTTCGCGATGTTACCAACATCACGCCAATCCTCTGGCTTGCAGAGCGTTTTGCACTTCCGCTGAAGACACAAGAGCAACCTAGAGGGTTACTCTCTATCCACGAAGCGTTTCTCGCATATCTTGTTCTATGTAAGTTACAACACCAGCCATTTCCAATTACGAACAGCCGGCTAATTAACTGCTAGTCATGTACCAATCCTTCAACATAATGCCACACAATGAGTGGAAACTGCGAGCAGGCGCGATGCAGGCCGCAGCACCACTCCGCTCGATCTTCGAAACCCACCTGAAGACACAGACAGGGCGTCTTGAAGGCTTAGTAGATTGGATGGCCAAGGGCTCCGCCTTTGAAGTAGGTCCACACGCCGACCGCATCTACCACACCCTTGCCGACACCAAGCTGCCCATTGGCGACTTGGTAGGCGACTGTATCGGCATGGGAGCACCCGTGGCCGGAAATCTGACCCAGCAAGCCAGTCTGCTAATCGACCTATTCCTCTCGCCCGGGTACGAAAAGTACAAGGCGCGAATCGTGGAACTGTCGCACATGGATCCCGCAAAATCGGATCGCGAATTACAAGGTTTCGTTTACGAGGGTATGCGCCATGTGGGCGTGGTTCCTGGTCTCCCTCGCGTTGCCACCCGAGACATCACCGTCAACGACGGTGTCCGTGGCCCCGTGTCCATCAAAAAGGGTCACACAATCCTCATTGCCACGTCCAAGGCTGCCATGGACCCCGTTGCGTTCCCCAACCCTGAGATCATGGATCCCCATCGATCATTTAAAGAGTACACTCTACTCGGCCACGGTCTACATTTCTGCTTCGGCGCGCGCCTTGTCGGTCCCTCTCTCGCTGCCACGCTTCGTGAAGTATTCAAACTGCCAAATGTACGTCGCGCGCCCGGTAAGCAAGGACGTTTTACCGTTACCGAGCATAAACTCGCGGGCATCACGATGCGGCATTATCTCGATTCTAATTCGAAGGAGAGTCCTATTCCGACAAGTCTGCGTCTACATTACGATAGCGAGGATGTTGTGGCTAATGGACTGAATGGCCATGCCACGGGCGGGCTTACAAACGGACATACGAATGGGCTGGCTAATGGTCATGTGAACTATGCCTCTAATGGGCATGCAAACGCTGGTGGCGATAATGAGCATGGGAATGCTTATACGATTGCGCCTTAGGAAGGTCCAGGGCCGGATCCGCGTCCGGGTCCAAGTCGTCCGTCGGTGTCGTCGTGGTCGCTGTCCTCGAGTTCAAGCGATCTGCGAAGACGATCGGCTGGAGTGTTCTGTTGTAGGAGTGCAAGGGAGTAGGGTGTTGAAAGGTGGGAGAGACAAGATAGCATAAGAGACGAAGGAGGAGGGGAGTTCATAGGTTAAATTGTTCGCTAATCCTCATCGTGATGATACCACTGGACGTTTAGTTTGGGTTTAGTCCTAGCGTAGTAAAATTGATTTGCTGCATGCTTGCTGAGTTGAACCTCCAGTCTTGCGTGATATATATTGTGATCTAGGAGTCAACGGAACGGTCGAAGTGAAGCATACTAGCAACACCATGTTTCGTGCTCTCTGCTACCTATCCTCGCCTTAAAGATGTCTTGCCACCAGACAACAGGGTAT
Organism: Alternaria alternata; assembly: GCF_001642055.1. Lineage (NCBI taxonomy): Eukaryota > Fungi > Ascomycota > Dothideomycetes > Pleosporales > Pleosporaceae > Alternaria > Alternaria alternata. Next base: position 42,306 of record NW_017306226.1, on the reverse strand, counting down.
CAAACAGTGCAATCAACGGATCGAGCGTCAGGTGTTCACTTGTTGCCAACTCCAGTTTTACTAGCCCAGTACTCTTTGTTCGAGGTTGTCGACGTATATATAGCACTACAGTCACGAATGAAACTATAAGATACCATGGTTCGTTCTTTTCCCCTCATAAACAAGCTTCAGAAAGAATGCCATGACAAACAAAATACACCAAGTAAAACAATCTATTTTGCTGATGAAAAATCCTCCGACAGCCATACATGTCACACATAACGCCATGCTTCCCAATCCAACATATTGATACACAAAATCTCCTCGTCCTGCAAAAAGAATAAGAAACCAAGACTGGAACAGCCTAAGAGACCCACATAATGATCTACGCCATCCTAGGCAAAGGTGGAAGGGTATTAGAATCCCATCTCCTCTCACCCTCCATATCAACATCGTCATCGCTATCCTCGGCACTCTCATCCTCTAACGCCTCCCTCCTCTCCATCTCATCCACATCCATCAAGTCGCCATCCTCGTCCTCGTCATCCTCATCTTCACTGCCGATAACAGGTCGCCCTTCATTGACGTCTGGTAGCCCACTGCCCCTCTCCCCCTTGAGCCTCCTTCTAGACCCACTCTTTCCACCTCCTTCCCAGCGATCTAGACGACGCAGCGCCCTACTAAGCATCTTGGCGCGGTAGTAAGATTCCTCGCCGTGGTCGTTGACTTCGCCGCCAAAATCCAAGGGAACGAGACCAGAGGGCATGGGCGGCGGGGTCTTGGTACCGAGTTCGTAGTCGGAGAGTTGGGCGTATTGCGCATGCGATTCTTCATCTGTATCGTAGCCATCTGCCATGCCTTTGCAGCGGATCCAGCTGCGTATGAAGGGGTTGGCTTTGCGGCGGCGTTTTGCGGCGGCGGCGTATTCGATGCGAATTCCGCGGTCGAGGATGACGTCTACGCGCCGTCGTCGGTATTGCTCGACGGCGAGTTGGTGTTGTGTGAGGGGACGGGTTCGTTTGTGCGACGGATCGGAGCCGTTGAGTGGGAGGTAGAAGCCGTGTGGGCCGTTGAAGGTGGGCGCAGATGTAGAGGGGGATTGGCCGTCCTGCGAGGTTGGTGCGTCGAGTTTGGTCTTGAAGCTTCGTGCTGCTGGTGTTCCTCCGGCGCCTATGCCTGATGTGCGGTTGCGGGACCAGTTCCCGCGGCCAGGGCCCTTGGCTGCGGGAGATGAGGCGGGGCCGTCTTCGTTAAGGAGGGTATTTATGCGCATGTTGGGCGTAGCCACCTTCTTCGCTGTATTGTAGACGCTGTTAGGAGGTGATGCTGAGCGGGTTCGGTCGGTGTCTGAGGGGTAATCTCGATCGATGATGGATTTGGCAAGCTTGCCACGTCCTCGTGCAGAGCCTGTTGATGTTAGAAGACTACCGCCTCAGGAGTCAAATCTATGGAACTTACCATGGGATGGCGACTGTCTGTCACGCCCAGGTGTCGAAGCACCGTCATCGGCGGCTATTGAGAAGACGGGGTTTTGATTGAAGCCTTGAGAAATGTTAGAATTGGTCCGACGTGGGGCGAAACGCATGCCGGTTGGAGTGCTCACCCTTTTTGTTGGTCCGTTTGGGGCCTGTGACGACGGGCGCCATGTCGCTTGCCAATATAGCAGTCCTCTCTTTGCGCTTAATCTCACCAAATGTCTTCTCTTCGACCGAATCGACGTTCTCCAGGGCCTCTTGCTCGGGCGAAAGTATCTCGAAAGGCGGACACTTGATGGGAAACTCGGCTGTAGTCGGGTCGTCGGCGGGTCCCATCTGGCCAGGGCCAAAGGGATTCTTCTCAGCGGCTTCCTTGGTGAAGTCGCTCTCGAGATACCACCACATGAGCCATAGGAAGGCTGTGGCTCTACTCTTGCTGCTCAGGTTAGAGCGCATGACGAGGTCGAAGAAATCGCGAGGCGGGAAGAAGTGCAACTCCGAGATCTTGGGCGCGTATTGCGACAGGACAAATATGAGGTTGACGGGGTTGGTGCGCGGGATGGAAGCTGCCATGATCTCCTCGATGGTGCTGGGCTGCTCTTGGTCCTCAGTCGCGCCCTTGAGGATGGACTTTAAGCGCGGCGCATCCTGCAGCTGTTTGTAGGCGTTGGGGTCTTGGTGGGCTTGGAGGGAGGGGATGGAGTGGTAGGTCCGTAGCTGGGCGCGCATCTCGGGGAAGACTGTGACGTGTTAGAGGAGAGGGGTCAAGAGTCGCACATGTGGCCTACAGTTGAGGGTGGTGTTCATGCGGCCGACGTTGACGAGCAGACACACCATGGCCATGTTGATGGCAGCCGGGCGCTCGGTCAGAAGCTTGTCCTTGAGGATCTTGCTGCACTTGCTGCTCTTGGCCATGGCATCGAGGTAGATGTCGGCAAACGTGTGTCCGCTGGTGCTGTCCGACTGCTTGGTGAAGACGCGCTTGTCGTCCTCGAAGACGAGCTTGAGGAAGTCGAACTGGATGTCCTTGCGCCACAGGGGAATGCCATCGTCCTTCTTGAGGTGCTTGATCTTGTTCCCGCTGTAGACGGACGACACGCTCCCGTTGGCATTGCGGCGCGTCGTCGTTGTCGTGGCCGTGTAGTAGGGCCGGGCAGGGTCGTTGTCGTTGGCTGGGCGCGAGGCATCTGGCGCATCGCCGCCCGCTTCGCTCTCGTCGGGGACGGGCGTGTTTGCTTGGGATGCGTCGGGCTTGGAGTCGTCCATTTGGGGGTCTGCGGCCAGAATGTGTCGTAGGCTGTTTCGAGAGTCGGGCTCGTCGGCGCGCAGAGGCAGAGGCTTGTCGTCCATGACTGTGACGCGATCCGGGGATTAGCTCTGGGTGCTCTGTGTCTGGTTCCACTAGTCGTGCCTGTGCTGGTTGCGCTGTGGGATGGGATTGGCCCTATGACGCCTGAGCTCGCGACCTGGCTTGCTATCCCTGTGCCGCCAGACTTGTGTCTCAAACAAGCAAATACGTCAATCGCAAAGGAGGAAGATGCGGCCATGTCCCGAATGCGCCTCGACGCCCAAGCTCAGCCGCTAGCCCCCCGAACCAACGCATGTCGCTCGACGCCATCCCATCACGAACCTCACACGTTTGCAGACAGACTTCATCTCGACGACACAAACACCATGACTTCAAACGTCCTTGCAAGATTCAATTCGTTTTCCATCTGTAGTAGCTAGATACTCTACTTGCATAGCCAACCAGCCGCTCAGATGCCCAATACAAGAACCCTCATCTAGCATGTCCACGCCAAACATGTAACAAAAAAGTAACCAGGATATCTCAGCGAAGGTAGAAACCAAAAACACATCGCAAAAAAGCGCCACGCTAAAGCCAAAGCCAAGCTGCCGCACAAACAATCCGAAGAGGGCGATGGGGTATGCAACACAGAGAAAAAGCAGACACACAACTCCTCGCGAGTCGTTTGTTTGCTTTCCCTGTCCATAAAAACGCCTGGTATCGCTGGGGAAAATATCTCCGTTACAAGACATGCGCAGGAAAAACAAAGGAAGAACCAAACCAAGCCCAAAGTAAAACCAAAGATCCAGTCCGTGGTCCTGAATTAAGAATCCAAAAATTAAACACAAATCTTGGTATACACATCCCTTCATGTATCGTTGTTCGTTGTTCGCCGGCCTAGTCCGAGTCCAAGGCTTGCTTCAACTCAGTCGAATGCCGTTTCTTCTCGTACCATTAGGGGGTTGGGCGTGTTGTTTTGCGAGTACATTCGTGGATCGTATCGTCCATCTCCGCGTTGTTGCGCGTTCGGTCCACCCGAGCCTTTGCGTTGGCCACCCATGCCCATGTTCATGAGGAGCATGCCACTCTCTCGTTTTCGTTGCCGTTGTTCGCGCGCTCCACTCGACTGTACCACTCCATTCAAGCTACCGTAGCCCTCTCCAGAATTATAAGGTTGATCGTAGGCTGGGGTGTCGTAGCTGGGGCGCATCGGAATGAAGCCTGAGTCGTAGCCACTATATTGACCCTGCTGTTGTTGGTTACTGTATTGCTGCTGTTGCTGTTGCTGATATTGCTGTGGAGGTTGCGGAGGTGGATAGTTGGGAGCGCTGTTTCCTTGGTAGCCTTGAGGCGGTCGATCCATACGCTGCTGGAACGTTGTCTCGTTGTACGCAGGCGTTGGGAGATCAGAAAACATCTGCCTCCTTGGGGATCGAATAGCATCGTCACCTAAATGAGACGTGTTATTCCGAATCTCGTGGATCGGAGAGCTGGCTTCGTCAAGAGCAGCACCAAAAATGTCGGTATAATCAGTAAGGAAGAAAGATATCAACGGAGCTGGGATGTTCAGAGTTGGTGCAAACACTATGCCGACGTTTCGCACTGTCATCTTGTTCACTCCCGAGTTGTCCACAATCTCAATCAGGAACGATGCGAGGTGTCGCAACAGCTCGAAGTTGGGCCTAGGGAGTTTGTGTACAAGAACGTTGAAGCTCTGAATCTTCTTGCTACGCTCGTCCATGTCTACGATGTGTTAGCGAACTATCTATTTTCATCAATTTCAAGGCCAAATACTTACCGAGAACCTTGAGGAAATCAAGATGCAGTTCCCGAGTTAGAACAGAGGCCGGTAGTTCCCGTAAGTACAACTTCAGTAACGACGCAACAGCGTGAACATCGTAGTATTGCCCGTCCAGCAGCTTGATATCGCCTTCGTTGTTGAATCGATCGCGTAGGCCCTTAATGACAATGTTCGACCCACTAAGCCTGAAGATGCCTTCTTCGCTAATCGCCTTCTTTGCTCGGAGGTACTCCAAGCACCTGTAAACGACAGCTGGTATCGCCACATTGACTCCATCAGGCTGTGTGAACTCTACAGCTTCCATAAGTGGGATGCCAAAAACACTGCGGCCCGGGGGTAGACGATGTTCCGTGGTTGACTGCAGTGGGGTGCTGATTTGTACTGGCGCAAGGTCGGAAGAACCGCCGCGACCTCTGAAGCCGAATATGCTGCGTTTCTTATCCTTGACTGCCGTGGGTCCCGCCATTAGCTTGCTGCCCCAGCTTTCAGAGTCCTTGATTGGGGTTCCATTGCTGGGTCCAGAGATGGCAGGATAGTGACCTGAGTTGTCTTGGTGGAAGGATGATTCCTTGGGGGAGCCTCGTGAAGCCTTTTCCACCATCATGTCTCTGTGGTTGGGACCGCGAACAGGCGCTTGAGCTTGAACGGCGTCATCATAGCTGAGGCCTTGTAAGCGATCTTGCTCTGCCACATCAGGGCTGTCTCTCCGCTGCGAGCGCGTTGAGTCTTGACTGGCCTGTGGCTTTTGTAAACGTGTGGCAGAGGGGACACGAATCTCGATTGGTGAAGTTTCATCTGGTATGTCGACGTGCTGCAAAAGCGCCTCAACCCAAGCATCTCGCTCTTCATCGTTCTCTGCACACAGCACATGGCGAACTAAGCTTGTCGAGTCTTTCCGCTTTGGTTCCAAAATGAGGAAGGCATGTCGATATTGATTGTCCTCGGAGTCATCCTTTCGTTGTGGCGATTGGTTTGACTGCTGTTGTGACTGTTTCCCAATTTGTGCATTCTGCAACTTGATCGTTCCCAGATGCGCACCACCTTCGCCCTCGAAGTACCTAAACTCTGAGCCGTCCAGAACGAAGAAACGTGCCTTCCAGCCCCCGAAGTTCTTGCCACGCTTAGTAAGGTAACCGACCTTGCGCTGCGTTCTCTGAACAGACACCGTTGGACCCGGTGTGGGCTCGGGGGCCAGTCTGTCACCAGCTTGTGCGCCAATGACGTCAGTGGAAAGATATTCGCACACAATCAAGGCTGTCTTTTCGTTCATAGGGGTTTCTAGAACAGTATCGAAATATTGGTTCAGCGCGACCCTTCGAGCATCAATCTTGGCAGGAGCATGACCCCCGAAAAGACCACGATCTGGGAGTTGTCCCTGGAAATCGCACATGGACCTCAGCTGGGAGTCTAGAGAGGGTAGCGTGGCAATCGTTTTCTCCACACGCCATAGCTGTTTGTTGTCTGAACGAGCGTAGACGGCGAGAATGAAGACAGGGTCCTCCTCCTGTGGTTTAGGAGCTAGCATGCTCATACGTGACGGCCGAAGGCGGGACGAGAAGACCTTGACTTGAATAGAAGGTAGTGCGTTGGGAGGGAGCAAGAGTCCAGGGTACTGATCAGAGACGAGTCCACGATAGACATGCTCTGCATCCGGAACATCGTTCAAAGTAGGGCTACTTGATGGCGATTCTGGACTAGGTTGCGCACCTGGTACTGTCAAGAGGCCTGTAGACGACTCTTTGCGGAGCTGATTAGAATGTTGACTCTGGTTGACTGGAGGTGACTGGTAAGACTGAGGTGTGTTTGGCGGGAGAGGAACTTGTTGCTGTACCGGCCGTCCAGCTGATTGACTGGTAGTAGTTGGCGACATGGGCGGTGATGCTATCGACTGCTTAGGGTTTCTTGGTAATGGTGACCCTAGTGGCCTATCGGTAGGTCTGGGGCTGGAAGGAAGTCCTGGACTCATAAGTGGCGATGCAACACTCCGGTTGGCCATCATAGAACTATCCGAGTTGGCAGGGCTGAGAAGAGCATTGAGAGAGTTAGCAGGTGGGTGACGGGGAGAGAGTGGAAGGCCCGATTGCAGCGCATTGAACTGACGCGGCGAAAGGGGAACCGGGACCGCCTGAGGTTGATCGCCTGCTGGTGTTTCAGATGGCGTCGCTTGTTGTTTGCTCTTGCTTTCGCTTTTCTTCTTCTTCGACTTGCTTCTAGCTTCCTCGTCTTTCGAATACATAGCTTCGCGGACTCGATCATCTTCCTCCCGAGTCTTCCTCCTTCCTCGCAGCTCCACAACAGGTATCTCGTCCACTTCCAATGTATCATCGTAGTCTGAATCAACATCGTCGCCATGCACAGCTTGGTGGAGATGTGCGCTAGTCGTAATGGGTTTCGAGAGGTTGAGCGGAGCTGGCGGGGCCTTACGCAGAGGTTGTGGAGTCTTTCTGGGAGGTGATTCGAAACCGTCACCACCAATGACAGGCGTGGCCTGGATCAGCGATATCTGTGGAGGCTGGAGCTGTGAATCACTTGGGACTATCGTCACATCTGAGTTATTCTGGGGAGGCGTAGTCGGCTTCGAGGCCTGTTCTGGAGGTTGAACAGCATCACCGGGCTGCAGCAATGTGGCGTCGAGGCCGAGACCTTTGCTACCAAGGCTAAGGGGTTGTACGGAATAGTCAGTGGGCGAGTTCACAGCTGACGACAGATTCGATGCGGTGGAGTGAGACGGCGAGGTCGCTAATTGCGAGTCTGGTATGAGATGTGGCGCGGGGTGCTCTTGTGTCAAGGGCGATGTCTTGTGCTCCCCGGCTTTGGAGTCGCTGGGCCTAGCGGGCTCGCCAGCTGGCTCACTGAGGGCTGGCGACTGGCTAGTCTCGCGTTCCACGACCGAGTCGAAAGTGTCGGACTTCTGTAGTGAGCCAGGACCTGGTGGTACCTGTTCAGCATACTCCTTGAACTTCCTGCGGTAGCGGTCCTTGTCCTTCAATGCGCGCTCGAGATCTTTCTGCAGCCCAATGATCATGGACCGTTGCTTCTCGACCAGCCGCCAGAGCTGCGCATTGTGACTGGATGTGTTCTGCTTCTCCTTCCACAATGCCAGCATCGCAGCCTCTGGTGAGCCTGCCGTGGCTATCAGAGCGGCCATATCTGGTGGGTTCGCCGTGCTCGTATCTTGCGACGGTCGCGTCGCATGGTTGGCAGGAGGGCGGTTCTGAGAGGCGGTCGAAGATAGCGACGATGCTGCTGAATCTATTGAAGGGTTGCGGACAGGCACCGTCGGTCTCGTCTCAGGTCGGTTCGGCCGCGATGGTGGAGGCATGGTGACGGGTGACGCTGGTGGGGAAATTCCAGCCGAGGACAGCGTGGGTGACGACACCTGCCGGAGTTTTGCATACGCAGACGGCCTCGAAGGCTGCGTGAAATTTGGGGTGGGAACGTTGGGTGGTGTAGGCGGATGCGCTGGCTTGGTTGGGCGAATGGGCGAGGTATGATGTTGCTCCTCCGCAAGCAATGCGTCAAGCTTCTCGCGCGGACTGCGCGGTTCGTCAAAGCGTGGTGAGTCTTGATAGGACAACTGCTGATATGAGAGCCCGTTATTGCCAGCTGGGTACAACGGACTCGGGACGGGCTTGCGACGTGCTCGGATTTGGTGTTGCTCGTCCGCAGTGGCCGGCACGTTGTGTGGGCGCGTCGAATCGTCGCGAAGGCTGCGAATACTCTCGACGAGCGACGGCGAGGATAGAGAGTGGGAAGGCGACGACGGCTGGTGCTGAGGGATGTGATGTGCCGCTGGTCTTTCCTGAAGCATATGCATGTCTGTATTCGTCGCCGCCATGTTCAAGTCTCAAACGGGCTAGCCGACGACCGGGATATCTGGTCGACAGTATAGCAGATAGTTAGTGGGGATTAGTGTTTCGGTGACGCTCTGAGTGTCTGGTGAATCCAAAGCTGCCACGCTCAGCAGTCTCGTCAGCATCTGGGCGTCCCGCGCAGCTTGAGACAAGTCTCCGTCAGAAGGAGCAGCCGGAACAGAAGAGATTTGGGCTTGTAGACTGGTGGATTCTCATTCGGCGCCATAACCGCCCTTGTAGGAGCCGGGCCAAATTCAAGCCTGGTTCCTGCAGCAGAAGCGAGCCCTGGAGCCCTTTGTCTCCATGATCGCCTCCGTAGGCCTTGATGGCTGCGTCCCCTCACGTTTGAGATATGCCCAAAGCCATTTGCATCCTAGTCGACTACATGCCGGTGTAGGCGCCAAAAGTGTGCTTTGGGCTTCCCATTGGTCTAGCCCTGTGGCTTGCTAGCCGTAATCATCGATGAGCCATCATCCACTGACGGTCTTATGCAGAAACGACATGTCCGCGTGGTCTACTGTCGCTGGTGCCCGCAGTCAAGCTGACAGAAGCCTGACGAGCCGAATTTTGCAAAATACCCACCCATTGGCTGGAAAGTAGATGATTTGACATACGAGTCTTGAGGGTGTATTGGCTCGACGGCTCAGTAATTTGCGATTCATGGTAGACTCGAAGGTGCATTTCCGCCAGACATCTGGCCGTCAATTGGGTCCACGGGTCGTAATCATGTCTCTGGCGCACGGATAGCGTTCGAGTTCAAGGGCTGGGTCGCTGCAGCGAGAAGGATTCTCCAGGCCGAATCGAGGTTAGGCCTGTCGATCAGCTGCCATTGGCCCAATCCCTCGTGGCTGAATCAGCCGCAAGTCATAAACTTTCAAAGACGAACGCTGTCCGTGTGCCATGGTCAGCAAAAGCGCCCAGGTCATCCGCTCTGCACCGCGGCTGGATATTCGAGCATCTCAACAGCAAACACAGTCGCTTGAGACGCTCATCAAAATCGTACGATTCTTACCGACCTGCGATTACATCTGAAACTCATCCGCCGTCAAGCGAAGTGTGCTGCAGGGAGCCGCTGATAGCTCAACGACTAGCCCTTAACAGTCGACGCATGGTGATCACAAGCTGCACCTATGCTGCACGACTAAGCCAAGGGCTAGACTAACAATCCTTCTTTGCGACACTGTATCAGGGGTAAATCGAGTGGAAAAGGCCAAGAAACGGCTTTTGTTTTTCTGTTTCTGCACTAGTACCCGCAACGTGCCGTCAAGATGAAGTGTGACCGAAATCTGGAACGAATATCATCGTTTGTACGACTAACGATGCGCGGCGCAAGCAGCTCTTCTTCGCGCCTCGAGCACCGTTCGTCTTTCGACAGCATTCACACCCCCAACGTATGCAGGGTCAACCTGAGGCAGACGCGATCCCAGAGAGGTGGCGAGCATGATCCGGGACAGCTGTTTCCACGCGGGTTGCGTCAATCTGCAAGCCCTCCCCATGTCTAATTATACTTCGCATATCAAAGTTCCGAAAGGCAACGCCGAAGTATTGTGATCTTCACCACTGTACTTCCGCACTTTGCTTCCTTGCGGAAAACAAACCATCCAAGCTTAGGTAGATTGACACCGATTCTGGGTAGAGGCAAACATAGACTTTTCTACCATGCTCACATACAGAAGTGGTTGATGAATCCTGTCTTTGCTACAAACAGTAATCGCCTTTGGCGGTATCAATGCGTATGCATGCATGTGAGAGCTTCCGTTCGGCTTGCAAGCTCCCGTCCGACCGCTTCGTTACCGCCCAGGCCTACAGTTCCCGCCGTCAAACGTGGAGGAAAATAGGCCAGATGGAGAGACATTGCCAAGCTGGACGTCAATAACGCCTATCGGAACTTAGAGATTGTCTGCGCCATGGAGCAGATGCTGCTTGGGTATCCTAGCATGACTAACCCTTGCATGGCGGGTAAACGTCCATGATAACTCCCTCAAAACGTTTCGGCTTCCGCCCAGCGCGGAAGCACGTCCGCCCGCTTTCAGACACTGCTTTCAAGGTCGTCAAGAAAGTGTCGAGATCCGATTCGGTCTTTGTATGAGCAACGAATCTTTGTCTGGCAAGACGAACCCGGTCTTCGTGACATTCATTCCAATGTGCGGGCAGGAAAGGTACGCTGACTAAATGGTAACGAAGTGATTGGTCGATGTAGAGTACACCGTGCATAAGCTGAATTAGAGTTTCTGAGTAGATATTAGCAGTATATCCTTCCGAATACAGAAGCTGGTTTGATTAACTACTCGCTTTTTGGTAGGTATGCTGTTTCGACACCAACGGTGCACAGTCGCCATGCTTGCAAAACAAGGTAATATGTTGAGCAGACATATAATGCCGTTATCGCAGCATTGGGCCCCGGGTCCACGGCCACTATGTCTGCAAGAAGCTCACAATTTGCATGGTTATAAAAATCGTGATGACTAGTTAGATGCCATAGACTAGATCAGGAGGAAGCATCTGATTTTGGGTTTATGTTGTGACATGAATGAGACTGCCAATGTCCTGATGTTCCGCACCGGCCTTGACAGCACCATGACGGATACTGTGGCCTAAGAGTAGCCGGTATTCCAGGGCAACAGGCCTTACCCCAGAGTTCTACACTCTTGTTCTACTGTTCGAGCTTCAAGGCAGATTACTGTGTAAGCTCTTATGGTATATCCTCAACAGTAGGTACAGCCTATCAAAAACCAGCTCCTTCGTGGCCATCACTTTCGATTAACATGTTTGTCAGTCTTCTGCTTGCTACTGTCATTACTCCAAACATGTTTCGAAGAATTTTGAACCAAGGCAAGGGGCTGTGTAGATTGCAAATTCTGAACGATGAATGACAGCCTAGTTCTGCGAGAGATTTCCCATGGCCAGACCTTATAGCTGTTTATCGTCGAAACATGGTCCCGCTCTCTGTGTGGAGATCAAGACGTACCCTATGGTAACTAGAGTAATGTTGAGTCGTTAACGTGCTGTATATTCTCTTCAAACGTGTATCGTGGACACCATTTTATGCCCGCATACTGTACAATATTATACACTCGTATGTACGCTTCCTTCCACCTTACAATCCCACTCTTCCTGTACCGCCTCGTTCCATCTTGTTCAACCGTCGTGCAGTTGCAATCTATGACCATTAGCCCATATGCCCACCACAATCGTAGCCCCGCCACTAGGATTGAACATACCTGTGTTCTTGTTCTCTGACCCCTCACAGGCAAACCCATAGCATGCCTTCTTCCACGATATGTGCCCATATCCCTCAATCTCCGAATATCGTCCTGCACCTGCCGCCGCAAATCGTTCTCAATCTTCATGTTCGCCAGCTCGGCCGTCAGATCCATGACTGTCGCATTTTTCAAACTGCCGACTTTCGCCCACGGGTGGATGTAGAATTTCGCCATGATGCGCTGCGAGACCGAGGGCCCGATGCCGAAGAAGGATTCGAGGGACCGCTTGACGAGCGTCGCTTCCGTGAAGCTGAAGCCGTTGATGAACACCTGAAACCGTCAGTGAGTTGCACGCGAGGAGGATTAGGCGATCTAGTAGCGTACCATGGCGGATCAGCGTTCCGACGGCGAGTTCGCGTGTTGGAGTGTCAATTGTCTTGTCTGATCTCGAATCTCCAGACTTCCGTTTCTCACTAAACCCAAAAAGTACTAGTGCGACGGTGCGGGCAGTCCAGCTCTCTACCTAGGTAAAACGCAACGTTTCAACACCTCTCCACCATTGCACTCAAGCAGGGGGCTCTCCAAACTATTTAACTCTGTGACTTCCCTTGGTTGTTTCCCAACACAATCAGGCATCATGGCTACTTTCCAACGAGCCGTCATTTCGCTCCTCTTGATCCTCTCGATCACCTTTGTCTTCTTTGCTCAGAGCACTGAGGCTGCCAAGGGACCCAAGATCACCCACAAGGTATGCATAGCTCACAATTGACATGTGCACGGTCTTGCTAACTTCCACAGGTGTACTTCGACATCACCCATGGCGATGAAGAGCTAGGCCGCATCACCATTGGCCTTTACGGCAAGACTGTCCCCAAGACCGCCGAGAACTTCCGGTACGACCCCGTACAAACTTGTGTACAGCTTCGGGATCTAACACATGCGATAGCGCTCTGGCTACCGGCGAGAAGGGCTTCGGTTACGAGGGCTCTACTTTCCACCGCGTTATCAGCAACTTCATGATCCAGGGTGGTGGTAAGTACAATTCTTAGTACATCTCTAAGGGATTTGCAATGCTAACTCTGTTTTAGACTTCACCAAGGGTATGTCAAGATAAACCGAGCCCCGCAATCCACACACTGACAACGATTAGGTGATGGCACTGGTGGAAAGAGTATCTATGGGGCTAAGTTCCCCGATGAGAACTTCAAGCTCAAGCACACCCGCAAGGGTCTTCTCAGCATGGCCAACAGCGGAAAGGTAAGAAATACAATGTATGAACTGCACTTGAAACATGCACTGACCGTACATGGATGATCTAGGACACCAACGGCTCTCAGTTCTTCATCACCACCGTCGTCACCAGCTGGCTCGATGGCCGCCACGTCGTTTTCGGAGAGGTCCTCGAGGGCTACGATGTTGTGGAGAAGATTGAGAACGTGAAGAAGGGACCTGGAGACAAGCCGGCCCAGACCGTCAAGATCGCCAAGAGCGGAGAGCTCGAGGTGCCAGAGGAAGGTATTCACGCGGAACTCTAGACATCAGTACGCATTCTTTGCTATTGGGTCGACCCCTCAGGTTGGAGAGCTGCTGATAGTTGTGCCCTTTCTTCAAGATCTATACGGAGCTGCTGAACCTGCCATTCCTGGCGACGAACTCGATATCACTGCGGCAACACCATCCAAGGAGGATATCGTCAACATTGCTGAGGTCACCCAGGCCTCTACCACCAAGCCCAAGCTCCCTGGTATGGCCGTTGCCACTGGTTCCGCTGATGGACTGTCAATGGGTCAGAAGTTTTTCTTTGTTGGGGCTATCGTCGCAGTCTGTGTGCTTTTCTTGAAGTCACGAAATGGTGGGCAAAGTAACATTGTGGGTGGGCTCAAGGAGAAGAGCATGGCCTAGATAACGATGAAATGCAGAAACGTTCATTTAGTAGACTGTGATTGCGCTACATGATGAACATAAGGATAAAGGATGAATGAAGTCATTGCACCATACTACCACGACTAGAGGCACGCATCAACCCCTGTCTTGCTGGCCTGTAAAAGTGCGAGACTGCGAATTCCTCCAGGGTATGTTAACAAAGCGTATTAGTGCAACACAGACTCTTTCCTCCTAGTGCCAACGCTCCAATCCGTCAAGGCGCTAGCTAGGGTGAAGAGGGAGGATACGGAGTACTTGTAGTCCCTGCATTACCCACGGACAATGATGTATTACGGTCCAGGCACATGGTGGCTAGTAAAAACGAAAGTATTCTGTTGGGTTATCAGTACGCATGGCACTGTTGCACAAACTGGTCTGGAACCTGCACAAGAGCCAGGCAAAGCCGCCACTACATCCACCGAGGCCATGTCACAGTGCATGTCGCATGAAAAGCAAGCCGGCTGCAGCACACGACAGGATCCATATGTGACGTTCACCGCTCCCCACTCGCCACAGCTTGAGAACTCTGAGAGGGAGCGCTAGCGCCACACAGGGTCTAGTGCGGGAAGGGTTCTCCGACACGCTTTTTTAACTTACCTGCTGCGTTCTCCCTCTTCCCTAACCACCCACCCTCAAAACTATTCTGTGTGTATTACACAACCCTACAAGCACATTTTCTGTGAAGTCCTTTCTTTTGGTCTTCACTTCTTTACTTCTCGTTTTCCAGGACAGAGGCGTTCCCTTCTTTCCTGACAGAACGAGTCTCAGGCACCCGCCTGCGAGTTACGAGTTTCGTCACTTAGACCTGCTATCTTTCGTCTGTCGCTCACCGCCGAGCCAGCCGAAGCCAGCAAAACAGTAATTTGCGACTTGCATATTGCCCTCGTCTTATATACACAACCACACCTTCAGCCTACTCGACTCAACCACGCCCATCATGGCTGACCAACTCGACATGGGTCGTCTCAACATAAATGAGTCCCAGCACAACAACCAGAACGGCTTCAACGGCGAGCGTTCTGCCTACATCCCTCCCCACCTTCGCGGTCGTCCCCAGGGCGGCCCTGCACCCATGGACGGCCCGCCCCCGATGATGAACGGCGGCGGCGGTCTCGGTGGCAGCGCTTGGGGACCAGGAGGGTCAGTCAATACCCAAGACACAAAACAGGAAGGTATGCTAACGGGTGACAGTCAGGGTCCTCCCCCTCAGATGAACGGCGGCGGTGGTGCCGGTGGCTGGGCCAACGCACCCAACTTCACTCCCCGCGGTCGCGACGGTCCCCCAGGTGGTGGATGGGGCGGTGCCCCTCGCGGCAACTTTGACCCCAACGCTTACGGCAAGCCAGGTGGTGGCGGCTCTGGAGGTGCTCGCGGATCTGGTGACGGTGCCTGGAAGGACGGCAAGCACGTCCCCGGCCCGCCCAACCAGCGTCTTGAGCGCGACCTCTTCGGCATGCCCAACGACCCCTCCAAGCAGCACACCGGTATCAACTTCGAGAAGTACGATGACATCCCCGTTGAGGCCTCTGGTCAGGGTGTTCCCGAACCCGTCACACGTTTCACAAACCCGCCTCTCGACGACCACCTGCTAAGCAACATCGAGCTCTCCGGATACAAGGTCCCCACACCAGTCCAGAAGTACTCCATCCCTATCGTCATGGGTGGCCGTGATCTCATGGCTTGTGCCCAGACCGGTTCTGGAAAGACTGGTGGTTTCCTTTTCCCCATTCTTGCCCAGGCTTTCAAGAACGGCCCTTCTCCTCCTCCCGCAACGGCTCAGGGTGGCTATGGACGTCAACGCAAGGCTTACCCCACCTCGCTTGTCCTTGCTCCTACCCGTGAGTTGGTCTCCCAAATTTTCGACGAGGCCCGCAAGTTCGCCTACCGCTCGTGGGTCCGCCCTTGTGTCGTTTACGGTGGTGCCGACATTGGTTCCCAGCTTCGCCAGATCGAGCGCGGCTGTGATCTTCTCGTCGCTACTCCTGGTCGTTTGGTCGACTTGATCGAGCGCGGCCGTATCTCCCTCGCCAGCATCAAGTACCTGGTTCTTGACGAGGCTGACCGCATGTTGGACATGGGTTTCGAGCCTCAAATTCGCCGCATTGTTGAGGGCGAGGACATGCCTCCTACCGCTGCCCGCCAGACACTCATGTTCTCGGCCACTTTCCCCCGCGACATTCAGATGCTTGCCCGCGACTTCTTGAAGGACTACATCTTCCTTTCGGTCGGTCGTGTCGGTTCTACTTCTGAGAACATTACCCAGAAGATTGAGTACGTCGAGGACGTTGACAAGCGTTCTGTCCTCCTGGATATCCTTCACACTCATGGTGCTGGTCTTACCTTGATCTTCGTTGAGACCAAGCGTATGGCCGACTCCTTGTCGGACTTCCTCATCAACCAAGGCTTCCCCGCCACCTCCATTCACGGTGACCGCACTCAGCGCGAGCGTGAGAAGGCTCTGGAGATGTTCCGAAACGGACGTTGCCCCATCCTTGTCGCTACTGCTGTAGCTGCCCGAGGTCTTGATATCCCGAATGGTAAGTTCTGCCTATGCGAAATGCATGTGAGACATACACTGACTTCTTGTTTTCAAATCTGCAGTCACCCACGTCGTCAACTATGACCTGCCCACCGATATTGACGATTACGTTCACCGTATCGGTCGTACTGGACGTGCTGGAAACACTGGTATTGCCACTGCTTTCTTCAACCGCGGCAACCGCGGAGTCGTACGCGATCTCCTTGATCTCTTGAAGGAGGCCAACCAGGAAGTCCCTGGATTCCTCGAGTCCATTGCCCGCGAAGGCTCCGGCTTCGGTGGAGGCCGTGGTGGACGTGGAGGCGGCCGTGGTCGTGGCAACGCTGCTACCCGTGATGTTCGTCGTATGGGCGGCGGTGGTGGTTTCGGTGGTGGCGGTCAGTGGGGTGGTGCTCCTCAAGGCGGCTACGGAGGTGGTTACGGCGGCGCTCCCGGCGGCGGCTACGCTCCTCCAGCTCCTGGTGGCTACTCTGGCGGCGGTGGTGGCTTTGGTGGAGGCTACGGCAACCCATCCGGCCCTGGCGGCAACTCCTGGTGGTAAACGTGCATCGCACCGCTTCACGATGTAGCCAGCCCGGGACACATTTTCTTCTCTACGATACCCTGGGCCTTCGTGTCGCTGCTACCGATGGCTTGCTTTCGATTTTCTTTACTCTCGAATGTTTTCTGCGACTCCTTCCCGGTTACCGCGGATCGATGCGGAAATCAGGAATCTCATACCCCAACCAGCATATAGACAGCGACTGTTTTTTTGCGGATCTGCCTGTTTTTCGAGCTCTTCTCGCATACGATACCCTTCGACGCACATTTGTCGAGCTCGAACATAGATGGCAGGACCCTCGTCTTTCCCGGAAAGGCATGCATTACGAACATTTCACGACTTCGCTCTTCTGCAAGCATGCTGCTTGGGGAGCCATAGATTCTCGCTTTCCGAGTCGTCCACACGCGGATGACCTCTGAGCATTTCCTTATTTTACGACAAAAGCGATTCCTTTTTCCCGGTCATACCCCTCGGCGACAACGCCTTTCTCGTCGTCCTTGCGTCGCTCAGTCTCTCCACACGCGGAGGGTAGCAGCATGACCTTGTTTTGGACGACGAAAAAGTTTCCTGCATAGATGGCGTTCATGAAGGTCTATCCACGACCCAACCTTTGTACGAAGGAAGATACCCCGGTTCTTTGTGGTAACCATCATGGTGGCTGTCTTTCCAAGGCCTGCTCGGCGGTGGGATTTAAAAGCTCTTTCTGGTTTGCAGGCACATGTGCGGACCTGACCCAGTGACTTGGGTGGAAGGAATCTGATAAAAGTATAGTTTCCAGCAGATGATTAGTTACATAGACTAGTGCGGGCTGCCAACATGCGTAGCCTGTACAATGCATGCGATTTCATACTTGCAACTCTATCCTCTATTTGCTGTGATGTTGAAGATGGTAGCTCTAGGCCGGCGAGTATCATGCGATTCACATGATGTGGCCTAGTCATTTTCAGCCATTTATCTCAACTTTCGTCCATCGCCCAAGACCTTGCACCCCATACAAGGGAAAAACCGAACAGGTGAAGATAACAAGCTCTACCTTACAGCTTACGTTAGCTCCTAACAATAAAGATTATATAGACTAACAGCATTATAGACTTCTAGATTCTCTATAGATATCTATATAGCTGTAATATAATTTATTGTAGTAGAAAGAAGTACTCTGCTCTAACAAGATGTTTAGTTTCTCCCCTTGACGTAGTGTTGCAAAATGCTTCAGGATCTATCCTGATATTGGCAACTCGGGGCCGAGAGACGATTTTGGCCTCACTAGGCGGTGGCTCTTTCTCCAGTCATTACCATTCTTGCAAGACGACTGGCACTCTCGTTCTTGCCTTACGAAGCAGGTGCCGTCAACATCACTTCCTCACGCATATGCTTGTATCCAAGGCTCTCTTTGGTCATCGACATCGTCTCGCCCACACCACCCGCCAACCACTCTATTCCTCGTGCACGTACTCATCGGATATCAGCATAATTAGCACCGCATACATCTTGTTTCGCAGACCCGAAAAGTGTGGCTGAAGCTATCTCTCGCCAGAAAAGCTATCTTGTCACACTACAATGCCCGACCACCTGGTAGGCCACCCATTACTCCAAAAGACACGCGACAATCTCGCGAAATGGGGAAAATATTGCCGCACACAGTTCATAGACTGGACTGCAGAAGCGAGAGAAGAGTTTGAAGCAGACATAAATCGTACCAAGCCGTGGAATACCAGTTTGTAGGATTGCCTGAATCCCCTGCCACTATGTAAGTTCTTCTCATTTGTCGAAGTGAGGATGGGATTAACAAGTATGGTAGGTCTTGTCACTTTCTTCTGTCCTTGCGTCACCTGCGGAAAGACATGGCATCGTCTTCATTACAACGGCGATATGAGTGGGTATGAGATTGTCAATGTACCGGTAAGTATTCTCTCTTTTCTACGCCTACCTTCTATACAACAATCCAGCTCAATCTACCTCACTCTCCATTCTCTGACTAATAGAACAAAACACAAACAGTGCATAGCCTACGGCTACTCGGTCTTCTGCTGCACCCCAATCGCCCACCAATTCCTCGTCTGTATCCCAAACGCATGGCAAACATTTCGCATTCGCAGAATGGGCGATCTAGGTGGGACCTGTGCTGCAGATTGTGCAAAGACCTGGTTGTGCCCTTGCTGCTCGTTAATTCAAAATGAGAAGGAATCGAAGCTTCTGATTGAAGGGCGCAGAACAGGGTTTTGGGGTGGCGATGGCGCTGGGGCTGGTGCTGAGAGTGTTATTGTACAGCAACCGACCGGGGGTCTGGGCGAGGAGATGGTCATGCCCTCGAGCGCGCAAGCTGAAGGTGTAACATGTGCAGTGGTTGAACCTCCGGTGATCATGGAAGGCGTCGACGGGCAGCTGGCCGGATCCGAGGCAGATGCTGGATTAGAGAATACGGACGACACGACTAAAACACGACCACACACAGATGGAATCGCTGATCCAAGCACTCTGTCTGACCCGATCACGTCGGAAGGAACCCTCAACAACGAAACTTCTACTTCGCCTATCATGGTCTGCTCAGTAGCAACGACAACTATGTTCGAGCCCCCCACGCCTCCCACCGAATCGATTACGACTTCCCAACACTTCGGAATAGCACCTACTCAGGACATTCTTTCTTACGCCCCTAGCCACTCAGAAAGAAGCAAGAAGAAATGGAATTCGGATACGACAGGCCAGCGTGTCCGCCGTAAGAGTGAAAGAGTAGTTCCAAATCATTTGGATTGCTTCGTGCCGTACATGAAGTTTTTGGAGTAAGTTTGTCTACCTTGGCTCACCCAGAGACGCGAATTGAATGTGAAGAGAACGGAAGGGCTGAGTAGCGGGAAGAGATAGATGGTGGCATTGTTCTTCTTCTTCTTATTGTCCTAGGGTTCTTTTTTTTTGTGTGTGTTCCTGTTTCACGCGCCTCACGATTAGGTCGTTATCGAGGTTCCTACTTTATTGCTATAATTCATGTCTGTCTTCAATTAGGCTCCCTCTTCCAATCCCGTGACCATCCCTTGACTGTCTATTCGAGCATGACCAGAAAAGTGCAACAGTAAAAGATACATCGTAATCATTATTTCATGACTCATTATACACGTTACGTATACGCTAGATACAACACACTTCACTCGAGAGGGCACAACCTCTCCACATCAGCACATCAAGTGACAGGAAAGCCAAGATAGTAAAGGTCTGTAAAACTTACAGCCCACTCAGTCCATCCAACAACGCCGTCAGCCCACCAACACCCAATAGGGCGCCCGCCGCCGCCTTCCTTCCTGTATGACTCTTCTTTCCATACTTATCTCTCTCCCTTTCCCGCTCTTTCTCATACATTCTACTCCTCGACTTTGACCTACGTCGTCTAGGACGTTCGAGTTCAGACTCAGATGTCGTGAAGTCATCGTCGTACCGTCGGTTGCTTGGACGCATGTAGGATTGGCGGAGAGGAGACGCTTGTATGGGGTAATTCTGGTTTTGAGGCTGTGAATGTGAGGGTAAAGGTGGGTTTGTGAAAGGGGCATTGGCCGGTGGTGGTGGTGGGAAGTATTGAGGTGTTGCTGTTGTGTTCATCATTTGTGGTGGGTAGCCATTGGTTTGTGGTGGGTATTGAGGCAGTCGTGAAGACTGAGGAAGTGGCGGTTGCTGAGGGGCGTACTGATTTGGCATTGGTATCTGGAGGTTTGGAGTCCGAGAGTTGACGTTTGACTGGGTTGGTGGTGGTGGAATGAGCCCGGGTCCAGGCATTGAGAGTGATCGATCTAGTGGGGGTGGCCCAGGTGGTGGCGGGAGGTGGTTTGAGGTGTTCGAGCGGTCAAGCGGGGGGTGTGTGCTCCGAGGCACTGGTGTTCGGTTCCGATCGAATGCGCCTCCTTTCAGAATACCATGTGGCGGCGGGGGACGATTGAAAGACGATCTCCTAACTTGTGGCTGCTGAGGTGGAGTAGGTGCTGCTGCCTTTCGGTATATGTCAACTGTCCGTTCGACAAGACGCTTGACCTGTTCGAACTGTAGTGGCCGTTCGATACAGAAACATGTTTCGCCCCTTATCCTCCTGTTGTCCTTCCGCTCCTTTTGGTAAGATGTGTATCTGAAACCCGCCTCTCTGATTGCTTCCTTGCATACCCAACTCGCCATAATCTCAGTCCAGCTGCTACGCTCCAAATACGCCAGAGAGTATGCCTGGTCAGTGTTTGAGCTGACCATTTTAGCATCAACAAATCGCCAGTAGTATTTACGCGTACACAACTTCCACGGAATTTCTAGATCGGCTTCGCTGTCTTCCTCTTTGGCTTCTACCGCGGCGGCTGCCTCGACCGGCAAACTTCCCAAACTCGATCGGGGTGATGCAGTTGGGTACTGTTCATTGGTAGCTGGTGGCATACTTGTTCGTGACGTACGTGGTGTAGCGATGGGTGTTGGCGGCGTGGTGGGACCGTACTGCTTTTCCTGTGGCGGACTAGGCGTGCCATTGACCTCAGTAAATAGTGGCTGTATGCTTCCTGACCTGTGCGTTCGGCGAGCACCGTCGCCTGACAGCTTTGACGTGTGACTTTCCTCTTCGCTATCAGATTCCACAGTGGCTTGTTGAGTTTCCCATCTTTGCCTCTGCCTTTCGCGCTCTTCGTCTTGTAAGCGGCGTTCAAATAGAGGGAGGCTCGTCCATCGCTGCAACAAGTGTTCGACACGTGAAGCCGATGCAGTCAGAACTGCTGGTAATCCGTTCGCTTCAGTATATATTGATGTGTCGAGACTTGTCAAATCTTCATCCTGATACGAACGTAGGGTAGATGACCTAGGGGTTTCGCCCCGCCCAGTGATGACCAAACTCTGAGAACTGTCTCCTTCCATCAACAACAGGCGCGCATCAGATTGAGATAAATTTTCGTAGAGGTTCGAGGCTGATAAAATTGACAATTGTTGTTGAACAATCAACGTTTCCAGTTGGATCCTTTCACTATCAACAAGTTTGGCGGCTTGTTGTGGAGATACCGTAGGACGTACTCTATGGCGCTGTTAGCGTACTCCATGGAAGGAATCTGAGCCATGCGTAGCAGCCTGAATGAAGGCTAGATGCCTTATAGGGGACGGAACTAACTTTGACCACATTATAGTCTGCGCTGCGTAGAGCGTCTGTAGCAGGACAGAGAGCGTCATGCTCAGGGCCTCCAGGTGAGCAGTGAGATAGTCCAAGCTAGCCTTGGTTGAAGGATCTAACTGAGACCGAATTTTTTGAGTAGAGCGGGAAATGTCTCTTTGATCGTGATGCTTCTCATCCTCGGTTGATGAAGTCGATTCAAAGCTGGTAAGTAATGTTTGGGCTTGATCGATGACGTCGTCCAGAGTATCGATAGCCTATGTCTATAATCAGCGAGGAACGACAGAGCTTTGTCAAGTAATGTAATGACATATATTTCGGATCTCTTGCGTCTCAAGTGCCTCAATCGCACAAAACGAATTCGCAGCGACCTCAAAATCTTTATCTCATGAACTTCATTCACGACCCCCCATCGTTGTGTCGTTCATAAATCCACGGCGATCGTCTTTACGTACCTCAGGTGATGGTAGACGATCATCTTCTTTGATAATAGTCCCCAACTGCTTCAGTATTGCAGCAAATCCATTTATGCTATTCGCAACGCCAACTAAATCTTTCGCTGACCCAGGTGACTCAGCAGCAATACCGTAGAGTTTCAGCGCGAGAGCTGAGCTTCTCGAAACCACCGGTAGAATATCTGCTAACACCGCCATCTCTCTCTCCTTGAGAATTCGATTCCTAGATGGAAAAAAAGTGGCGAAATGAGCGGTGTGGAGAAATAGAGTCTTGGGGAAGAAGCACCCGAACCGAACAGAGTCGAAATCCTTCGATATGTGTTCCAAACTAACTAACCCTAGAGTTGTGTGAGGTCATAGTGTAGGAATTAATGCAGGGCTCTCATTGACCGACGACTAAATCGGGCGGAGATCACGGCTTGGTGATTGGCCAAGACCACGGCTGAAGGCAGGCAAGCACGCGAACCGTTCAACTCATGCAGGAGCGGCCACAAGGCTCCGCGAAGACCGGTACATCGTAAGCTGCAAGGCAGAGGCTGTGCGCCCTCTTCAGTGTTTCTGACAGATGGCTACATCTGCACAGGAAGCCTCAAAGGATTTTCGCCCGCATCTGAAACTCGACGACTTGCCGAAGCCCTCTGTTCCAATGCATCTGTCCAAATTCTCATCCCGAAGTATCCGCGGGCAGAATCTTCGAGCGTTGCGCGTCAACAGTTGACTAGAGGCGCGCCAATGGTGTGGCACAGGATGACGCCGGCTATACGGGATAGGGTTGGCCACATGATGGCTTTTGAGGCTCAAGCTGAGAAGAGAAGACAAGCGCGTCGTGAATCTATGCTTTGGATCCGCCTTGAGAGGCCGGTATATGGTGGCGTGAGATGGAGGATCCGGTGAGAACTTGGCTGTTGATCAGACCCGGCTTGGGCTTCTGATGGTGATGTGCTACAGGTCAGTACATGTGCGCGCTGTATTTGGTATGATTCGCGACGCGGGGAAGCAAGGCATGTGCATGATTCGGAATTCTTTGCAGCTGCAGCAATGTCTGAGGGGCTGCAAGTGTTGAAATGCGTTCGCCAAGCAAGTTCACCGGCAGCTTTGGGCAACGACGACCCATACAGACAGGACGCATGCAGTCTTCACGGCTCCGGCGAATGCAACGACAAGTGGTCATGACATTTCGGTGTGTGCCACTAGATGCCTGTAGAGGTACATGCCCAAGACGGACCATGCAAAGATGCATTCATGTCGTTTCAGATGTCTTATACACATATGTCTACATGCAATATACAGCCCCCATCCATAACCTAGTAGAAGGATCGGTTCTGGTTGGGCGACAGCGTTGCGTTCTGCCCCACGAAGTCCCAGTCAATCCTGTCCCACCACTTCTCGAGGAATGCCCTCTTGCCCCGGACACCGTAATCCTGCAACCAGACATGCTCCCATGTGTTTACGCACAGCAGTGGCACTACATCGATGCCGCCCAACGGCTTCTTGGCCCTCGAATCCTGCTGCTGCGACGCCGCACCAAACGACCCGACCTTGTTCATTCCCTGATATGAATCGACATTGTGTGTGTTGAGGTCGTGCGATTGCCGCCTGTGGTGAGCGCCTGACAGCGGCGATCCGGCGAGATATGTGGGCAAGATGCGCAGGCTGCCGAAGCTGGTGTCATTGGTCTGCACGAGCCAGACAAAGCCGGGGCCAAACATGGACTCGGCCGTGGCGAGGAATGTTTCGCGCAGTGTTTCCATGGACGAGAAGTCGCGGTTGATCTGCTTGGTGAGGTCGGTCGACGGCCGCGACTGTACGTCCGGATTGGCGTTGATGCCGCGGAAGAAGAAATGGTTGTTGAAGGCCATGCTGGCAATGTTGAAGGCGTAGGCTTTCATCGGATCGCGGGCAAAGTCTACAACGAGAGCCTTGGCTTCCTGGTTCTCGAATTGTGTACCTGCAAGAGCGACATTAGCCTCAGGCACAGTCTTGGTCTTGAATTGCATTCATCGTACCCGCTGTCGACGCATTCAACTCGTCAACAATGTGGCCTTGGTATTCGGTGTATGCGGTGTTGAAGCCCTTTGGCGAGAGCAGCCCGGGGACGCCATTCTGCTCGATCACGGCATGGTTGTCCAGTGGGGGCACCGTGTAGATGTTGCGGGCGGCGGGCGATGGTATTCTCTATCCCACGTCAGTTCACCCACGACGTATATGGTTGACAGCCCAGCGTACCCTCCAAGCCCCGGCCACAGACTGGAATGCACCCGGCCGGCGGGCCAGACACCGTGTAATCATCATATGTGTGGTGATTGTCGGGCGAGCGATCGAATTGTCGTCGGCAAGTCGTTTCTCCAAGCTCATCTTTTTCCCGGGCTCGAATCATCGCGCTAAAACCCCCATCCAATCACGACGCGTCCTCGCCACGGCAGCCCTGGTGGGCAAAACCTCGCACCCTCCAAGCGCCCGCATCACACGTTTCATCCACTCGACTCCCCGTCCATGCATAGCCACACAAACACCAGAGTCACCTGCCACTGCGACCGTGCTAGCTAAACCCTACACCCGCCATACAATGCCTATTGTCCACTCGGCGCGAAACAGAGCTCTATTCTCGGAACTTAGCCGACGAGATGGGTGGACACGATAGAGCCCAATTTTCCCATCTCGCGGTGAGGAACGTCACTCGTCTCTAGATTTTCGCAGTAAATATCCCAAAGGTAGGGCCTGTCTTTGTCTGCTCATTCCATTGTTTCGTACGTCTCTTTTCATATCGCTTCCATATCGCTTTCGGATTGCTTCCTTATCCCACTGTTTCACACGCTCAAGTCACTTCTTTGAGGTTCGCCGGTCCGACCTCTTGACCATAATACTGTCACCACGCTTCCATCTCCAAGACAATGGCTCCAGCTACATCGTCTCCCAGGCTTTCGAGGATATCCCTTGTATGCCTCTTTGCCTCGCTCATCACAGCTACACATGCATCGCATCTCTTTCTCCGTCAAGCAGAAACATGCGGAGGGAACGCAGACCTGCAGCAGTGCGGATCAGACTTCCCGTCTTCCTTTTGCTGTCCCAAGGACTCAACATGCATGGCTCTCAACGGTGGAGACATACAATCAGTCATCTGCTGCCCATCCGGTTCAGACTGCGCCTACATTCAGCCAACCACTTGCGACACCACGCAGCTGAACGCTACCCTGCACCCAGACAACCAAATGCATCTCTCCGAGACCGACGGCATTGACTTACCCAAATGTGGTGACAAATGCTGTTCATTAGGCTACACATGTCAGGGCACCATGTGCGCCAAAGACACCTCCCCATCACCGACCCCATCTCCAACATCATCCGCAAACGCAACGCCTTCCTCCACTAGCCCCGCCTCCGCATCCCAGACTTCCAATTGCCCAGCAACCGCACCCATTCAAACAAAGCAGGGCTTCGACGGAAAGTCCTTTGCAGCCGGTTTCTTCCCTGGCATAGTCATCGGCGCCCTCAGCACCTTGGCCCTGATCTGGATCATCAAGAAAAGACGCGAATCCCAGTCTAAGGAGCGCTACTCTGGCGACTTTGGCCATGTAGCTCGTCAAATTAGCGACCCCATCTACGACCCTCAACACGCTGCACGGACAGACTTCATGCGTCGGGGCAGCCACTCCGCCCACTCAAGCCCCAATTCAACAGACCGAATAGTCCAAGGCATGAAGGAAACAAACGCCAACCCACCTATCCACGGCTTCACACCCAGGATAAAAAGCATGTGGGACCGCACTCCCAAACTAAACTTTGGGTTTACGGGTGGTCTCCCATCAAATCCCGCTCCCCCCGTCCGTGCAGGAAATCCATATACCGATCCTTACCAAACCCCGCCCCCGAAACCGAAACGCATCCACTCTGCCAGTCGGCGCACGAGTTCCCTCCGTACGAGTACCCAGACATTCAACACACTACAGCCAGGACAACACCGTCCCAATGTGGCAAGGAGCGGCAGCTCAGAAACTATCGATGTCTTGATGCCTGCACCGAGTTTCTTAGCTCCGCCACAGGCACCGGGTATGCGGCGCGATAATCGCTACACAACCGACTCGGCCAACACAACATTTACTAAACTCATGGAGAGGGCGGGGTTTGATGAGAGCGCGCAGCAGGAGGTCAAGGCGTGGAGGACGCCTCGGGCTTAGACTGCGACGCTTTGCTTCATGTTTGTTCCATGATTTTCTCTTCTCTTCGTACATATATTCTACACTCTTTGATGCCTCTTTTGCTAGAGAAGGCGTTTGAGCATTTATTTCGTTATGGTAGGCTGGCAACCTCACAGCATTTGCATTTGGCTTCGGCGTTGGCTTTTCTTTATATGATACCACATAGGCAGGCCTTTAGTCGCTCTCTACGAGCTGTTCCTTTTACCAGGCGAAAATCGATATTACCATCAACATCAACATCTTCCACTGCCTCATGGTCGTACACGTCATTAGGCGTCTCATTGTCATAACTATGTATACATGTCTGAAGACTCTTTGCGTAAAATCCTAATCAAGTATACCCTGGGTATATATCCGTATCAACTCAATGCAACGCCCATGCACCTCCTCGCCCTACCAAACACTCTTAAAATCTAGTAACACCATCCCGCGAACTTCCTCCAACGATCGGCAAAGTCTCAACGAGATCACCACCGGCCATGTCCACATCAGCAGCTACCGACGCGCCACTCGATCCCACAGTACCTTCACCCGCTATCCTTGCCTCGGCAGCCTGCGCCCTCAGTTCTCGCCCAACTTCCCTCTCCAACACAGCTTGCGTCCTTTTCTTGTGGTTCCCAAACAGACAATGCCAAAGATCGTCTTCCTTGACAATCTCACCTTCGCCCTTTTTGCGCATAAGTTGCTTAAACGGTGCGTTTTGGAGTTCAGCCGAGTTTGCAGCATCGAGAGTCTGTTCTTTGAGAGCGGGGGTCGTGGATCCGGATTGCGTAGGTAGCTTGGACAATGTATTGTTGCTAATGTGTTCGAGGCGGCGGGCAACAGATATCTCATAGATGGCTTCTTCTACCGTGTCGCTAATGAGGTACATGAACACTGTTGTGGGTCGCTGCTGCCCGATTCGATGGACGCGACTAATGGCTTGGAGTTCGATTGCGGGATTAATGAGTGGTTCGCAGAGGAAGACATACGTTGCGTTTACGAGAGTTAGGCCCGAAGAATCGGTTTTGGCATCTAGGAGTAAACATTCGATGCTAGCATCAGCCTTGAACTTCCGGATACCGTCTTTGTCGGTGATGTTGCTGGCGCCAATCTTCCACTTCTTGAGTGCATCGCGAAGCACTTCGAGGAAGTCCCCGAATTGAGAGAAAACGATCGATTTGGCGCCTGGGTCGTTGTTACGGATCCATATTAGGTGGCGCGCGATCATGTCGATCTTTGTGCCGTATGAACCCTCTAGATCGATCATCTTAATCTCTTTCATCGTTGAATCGGAAATATCAGAATAGATAGATGTGGTTGACGAAAAGTCTGGCGTGGAAGCTTGTGTCGGGCTGGCAGGTGTGGTTGTCTCTTCCTTCGCTCTGATCGCGATTTGTTTGAATGTGATGTCTTTAAAATCGGACCCAGATAGCTTCTGCTTACAAGTTGGGCAGGATCTGTGCACCTGCCACCATTGATTGATGCATTCTTTGCAATATTTGTGACCGCAAGCTGTCAAGACGCCAATCTCGATGTCGTCCCTACAAATGATGCATTCAGCTGCCGCTTCATTTTGGTTCTCAGTCCGGAGATGCTTCAGATAAGTGCACTTCGTCTTGAAGCCATTAGCAAGATCCTTTTTTCTCTCTCGCAATTGATTGGCCTTGTCGAACTCGCGCGAGTCGAATGTGTTGTCTAGTTCCTCCTTGTACTTTGCAACGGTATCGGAGATGTGTTGGAATTGCCGATAATATTCCAGACGCTGGTTCATGGTACCTCGGTACATTTCCTGCTCCTTTTCAAGTTCGGTAATGGCCTTCGCTTGTTCTGTGACAACGGCCTGAACCTTGGCATTTTGTTTCTGAAGAATGCCAAGTTCTGAGGAAGCCCGAGCATCGCCGCTGTTGGCTCTCCATTGCAAAGCAGTGATCAGCGAGCGAATGCTAGATACAACACCCTTCAAGGACCCAGCTTGCAACTTCGCCTGTAATCCACGTCGTGTATTGATAACTTCAAGCAGAAGTTGAGGCGCGTGACCTCGATCACTGTCTTCGTCCCCTTTCAGGGCTTGTTTTTCGGCAGCCTTGAGCTCGTGTTCGACAAGATTATCCTGCAGACCGTTGATAGCAGCATTACGGTCCGCAACAAGGGTTCGAAGAGCCATGATGTAAACGTACAGCTCGTCCTGAGCTTTGAGAGAATCGTCGTACTCTTCACCCGTCGTCTCCTTGTCGTCGTCATCATCCACCAGGCGTGTTAGGAGAATGTCAACAATCTTCGCACGCCATGTCTGTATCAACTGGGCTTGCTCGTTCAGATAATCGCTGAGGTTGTCCATCGTATCGAGAATTTTCCGGGCTTCGATACCTCCCAGATCCGGAAGGTCAGCTATTGTAGGTATCTGGTGGAAAGGCTTTCTTGAATCGACTTTAGCCATTTGCTGCTGCGCTCTGCCCTTCGATTCCTTCAGGAGTTCACGGCGAATTACCCTGGCCGCTTCGTAATAATCCGTCTCCAATTTGTCTTTCTCGCGCCAGTCATCTGAGTCTGGCTCTGTCAATTGTGGATTTTCTTTGATCTGATGCCAGGCGGTGGCGGTAAAGAATTGAGCTGCATGTTCAAGCTCTAGAAATGACCGGAGCGATTTGCGCAGAACTGGAATGCGACCCATATTGTCTCCGTCGATGTCTTCGTCTTCATCAGCCCCGTGGAGGCCACCTGTGGATACGCGGCCTAGCTTCTGCTGCTCCGCTAGTAACTCAGCTCTGCATATCGCAATATATGATTGTGCCTCAGTCCGCGCTTTATCATAGTATTCAAGCGACGACTTTGCACGATTGGCGAAGTTTCCTGCGTATGCTTGGATGTGACCCATCTTGATCAGACACAGAACCATTTCGCGAGCCTCTGCCTTCCACTTTGTGTCGTTCTGCTCTATCATGACCTCTAAAACTTCGTGCACGGTACGCAAGGCACCGTTCTTTGCACCTAACGCTTTCTTGTTCTTTCGACCTACGTTTGCATGGAGACAGGTCTGGCGCAATCTTATTAGCCACTCTCGCATGCGCTCGACAACCTCTGGGTGGGTCTCATCGCGACCTTCTTCTTTCGGTTGCCCTCCGGGGGTGAGCCAGCATGCATCGCACATTTGACGCATCATTTCATTGTAATGCTGCTCCTCGATGGTCGTGAACGGAACAGTGATGACAACACGTTTCTGCGGTGGTATTTGAAGGTCATCACGAACCCTTGCTTTTGTGTTTCGCACAGCAATCTCGTTGAAGATGCCTTTGAAAGACACCTTGTCTAGACGAGTCCAGGCCGCCTTGTTGTTCGCAAATGCATCGCACCTAAGGAAGATCAAGAGGCCACGTAAATCCTGGACGTCTTTGCGAAGAGGAGTTCCGGAAACCGCCCATGCATTACATCTGGGGATGATTCGAGCTACTTGGGCGGCCTGACTGACCCCGCTTTCAACCATCTGCGCTTCATCTAAACAGACCCTCCACCATGAGATGCCGACAAGGGGGCTATGCCGGCGGTCCTGACGTTTTGGACGTCGAGAGCTGCGATCAGGGGGAGGTACAGCGTGGTGGATCTCTTTCGAAAGGACTTGATATGTCGTCACTACTACATCGTGTTGCATGAGATAGTCGACTGTGGCTGTGGCATGGTCTTTCTTTGGTGCAGATTGAGAGGGGAGACCCTTGTAATGGCAGACCTTAAGATCAGGAGCATGAGCATGTATTTCGCTCAGCCACTGTTCCAGAATCGAAGGAGGAGTAATGATTAGTGTAGCGCCTGAAGGCCTAACCTGAGCTCCAGTGTATGTATCATAGATGTTACCATCGAGGATGTCGCGCTTGTGATGGGATATGAGCGCGATTAGCTCAACGGTTTTACCTAAGCCCATTTCTTCGGCGAGTATACCACCGCGCAGCGACTGTAGGGTGTCGTCCTTAGCTGCATCTAAATTGGTGACTATAGTGCCCCGCAGCTGACTGACGTAGCACGGTACTCCTGCCACATCTTGTGTCTGCCTAAATGATACTGGTGGTGAAGTGTTGACAAAAGGCTCCAGTAAGCCAGAAGATGAGAATGCAACGCCTTCTCGACGCAAGAGCCAATCAACAGTCCTTTCTTGGAAAGGCAGAAGCTTGGTGTCGATCAAACCTTGTTTGATAAGCGGTGAAATCTCTGTGTTCGCGGGTGGTACATGTACGGAATCGTAAAAGTCGGATAGGGTCCAAGACTTGTCGCCTCTCGGAGCCGCATCGCTCATGTATTTCGAGAGGAGCTTCAGGTCCGCGTTCATGTAATGGCCTCGAATATCTGGATCCTCAACCACAGATATGTTCAGAGTCCACCGTATCTCCACTACCAACTTGTATTGAGTGCGCCCGTGCGTGGGTGGGTGCAGCTGGCATCGACAGAAAGCCGCGCGAGAAACAGGTTTGTGTCTTTTGCCCTGAAGCGAGGTGGCAAGTGCAGAGGCATTCCGTAGGTGGGGTATGACCGAATCTATGAAAGGTGAGGGAGTTGTGGCAACCAGGTCGACACCCGTTTCATTGACAGCGTTCCAGAGTTTCATCTGAAGAGTATCTCCTGTGTGGTCTCTCCGACAGGATTCAAGCTCTAGATTTACGGGTTCTTGCGATATGGCCGGGGTATACGTGATACTTAAGGAGTCTTGCGACGGGGTAGGCATGTTCTGTAGACATGTTAGTTGGACTCCATAAGAATCGACCAGCCTACTCACCAAATCGATGGATACGTTGGCTAAGACAACACTATTCTTTTCGTTAGAGTCCGCCTGCGGCCGTACTGGAATGGCATTGCCATTTCTGGATTTGCGTCGTTTGGGCGAAGGTTCTTCTTCTTTAAGCGCAGTAGGTGCTGCGAATAAGTCTTGTATAGTACGGATGCAACTCGAGGCATCTTGCGCCGGAAGCGACGATGGCCCGCCAGGACTCCGGACGTCGGCCACAGAAAAGGCAGTTGCACGCAGCAGCTCAGCACTGCCCTCTAAAGAAGACATAATGGCTGTCGACTCAAGGTGTCAAGAGAAAGCCGTGGTATAACAAGGGACGAGGCGAACGCGGGTATGAGCGAATGTCGGCCATCGCGGACACGCTAAGATAAGTGATAAACCAGGGTCAGCCCCACAACCAGGCATCAGTTCAAGATGGTCCGCCTTCACTATGACCCCTCACCGCTAACCTTCTCTGTGAAG
Source organism: Alternaria alternata (assembly GCF_001642055.1). Lineage (NCBI taxonomy): Eukaryota > Fungi > Ascomycota > Dothideomycetes > Pleosporales > Pleosporaceae > Alternaria > Alternaria alternata. The sequence goes on along the minus strand of NW_017306226.1, from coordinate 10,724 downwards.
AATTCTTCGCCTCACGCGTGAATACAACAAATCTGGAGAGATTAAATCAAACGTTAGGCTTCGTGCCAAAAGTGACTGTTGGTAATAACTAGCTAGTTGTCTCTTTCATCTACATGGTTGAAGCAATCTCCAAGTTGCCATTGCTCCTGCGCCAATGACGTGTTCCAACCACTCATAAGGTAGGCTGTTCTATATGCGCCCTAACAATGGCTGTCTCTTTGCTCAAAGAACAGGCACGGAAGTGTACCAAAGAGACATATATAATCCTGTACCACAACTGAACACATCGTTGGAGATGGCCCGTGTATGCGTGATGCCGTCGGCTGTCCATGGTCGGATGATTGCGATCTAGTGGCTCACAGTGGAGAAGTCTTCGGCGCGGGGCGTTTGTCATCAGGCGACAACCGAAGTCCCGTCTGGACAGCCGAAGGTTCCTGTGTTCGGGCCTTCGCTTTGTACTCATCCTTCTCGACAATCTTGACGTCCCTAGGGACAGATATGAGCATAGTCTCGGTGTTACGCAATGTCAAATCCATATAATTCCGTAGCAGGTGTTTACTCCGTGGCCAGCACTCTCTTGATCGGTTCTGCAGCCTCGATGAACTTCTCGACCATGGTATCTAGCTTTGTGAGATCGTCCTTCCCCTTCTTGACCTCTGCGATGAGCTTCTGCTTCTGCTTGAGCTTCTCCTGTCGTGCCTCTTCGAGCTTGAGACGGACTTGGTGTTCGTGCTCGATGCGCGCGGTCATGAGGTCGTGTTCGGTCGATTCCTTGTGTTCGGGGAACTGTTCAAGGAACTCTTCGCGAGAGATAAGTGGCAGTTTCATATATTTGTGGCTGTACAGGTATCAGCTTTGAACGCAAACTTTCGCATAGGGACATACTCGTAGTTCTCGGCAGCAGAAATCTCAGAACGCAGCGACTGCTCCTCATACTTGAGATTGTGAAGGCCCAGAATCAGCGCATCATTCACAGCCCTGTCATCGGATGTCTTCGCCTTCTCCTCGCGCACTTTTAATACGCTTTGGCGGTAGAGAGTTTTGACAATTGACAGTTGCGCGCGAATGTACTTCTCCCTCTTCTGAATCTCTTGCGTAGCTTTCTTCTCCTGATCTATATCTTCGCGCGAACCCGACTTCGGGTTCTTTGGGTGAGCAAGCTGGTAGTCTACAAGCTCGTTGATGAGCTTCTTGAGGTTCTGCACTTCTTTATGGAGGCGCGCATTGTGCGGCGTCTTGAGGAGATCGGTGACGTTGAAGGAAGAAAGATCGGCAGGCATCGCATCTTCGGATCGCGCAATGGGGAGCTGCTGTTCGCTCATATTGAAAACCTTTGCGGGTTGTGGCCGTTACTGTTGTCGTGCCGTTGTTCGCGGTCATCGCGAACAACGGCACTAGTCATGCCTTGGCACAACAGTCACATGATGTCGTGTTCCTTTGGCGTCCGCTGTCACCCAGGCACCAGAGCTGCCGTCTTACATCTCCACAACCAGGCTGAACTCTCGGTAGATTTCACAGCACGTCCAATAAATTGCTTAAGATCTTGATCGCGCCACATCTGATCGATCCAGGTAAGCGACGCGCAAGACGAGATGAGATGTGTACTAGATCCTGGCCCTTTTGATCCCATAGCGCGCCACATATGTCCTCGCCTATCGCCTTGAAGCATCCTGAAGGGATTTCTACATTGAGCAAACCACGCATTAGATCGATCGTTCTCAACGCACTGGTCATACGTTCAACCAGTGCAAGTGCCAGCACTGAGCATGTCACGCACACACACGGACCGTGGCTGCGAGGCTCGAGGGTCGTCCTGCCTCAGCTCAGGTAACCCGGTATCGGGGACTGTGATATATTCTACTACCTGCATATTGTGCGTTTCGAAGCTACGACCGAAGTACAAGGATATACACAAGTTTTCCAAGCTGGGCACCACTGCAAGGAGGCCGTTTGGTGGAGTGGAGAGCGACAGGCCTCATATCTCGGGTTGCGGTACCGATGCTGTCGTTACCTTTCAAAGCACTCGCCAAGCGCAAAGACTCCGTGCTTCCGAGTCCAAGCTGACTCGTCTTCTATCGTCATGCCAAACCCTTCCTCAGAACTCCATCCTCGACCTTGCACAGCTGTGCCGCTCCATGACACGCTTTTTCTTCATTTTAACCCGTGAGCGACGAGATTCGTCACAGATACTTTGCCACCAAAGTTCATGTCCGTTGGAAAGCGACCCGAGCCCGTACATCGGCCAAATCAATATAGATCCGACGAAGTCCCATTCAGCTAGCAGAAACGGCGATTTGTTCAAGAACGGCCCAGAATTCCTGCCTTCGCAGGTACTGGGCGCGCACTATCTATAGCGCGGTCCGCGGTAGAGCGTTAGCGCCATACTAGGCTGCCTAGGATCTGAGCCCGAGATGAGAAATTGCGGAGGATTTGCATGACCGCAGGCGCCCAAGGTTTGCTTTTCCATGAAGATCATTGCAACGTTCAGACTTTGGGCCACGGCCAACGTCTCATTTCAAACGGCCTGAAACGTCGAGAGACACCCGACTGGGTCATACACGACTCACTGTGAGCTTCTTTATCAGCAAGCTGCCGGGTACCTTCTTCCTCGGCAAGAGCACGCAACGTGCTTGGCTGGAGACCCGGGACTAGTGAGCCAATCTTTGCCCTTTGGTATCTTGCATCACCGCAAAACCTAGTTTGGGACCAATTATATCGGACATCCATGAAAGACATCTTGACGGCTTCGACACGCTCATGGGCTGGCTAGGCCTTCCGCTACCCTCGCGGACGAAGAATCTCAGGCCCACACTCTGATTATTCAAATTTTAAGACCTTGTCATTTGTCGAAACGGATTTTGAGCATAGCGGAGATATGTCCGATGAGGTCAGGCCTCGCTGTGGCTGTTGGTGGCACCGACCATAGATCGATTCTGTGCGGCACAGCTAGCGATACGATTTCGCAACCAGGGGTAGACGAAGTTTCAACGAAGCTTCGGCGACCCTTCTGGCAATCCCTAGAGCACCGAAGCGCCTCTTCACGGGGCGAGGAGCTTTAGGTTTCTGGAACGTCACCACACTCTAACGAAACGGCGCATCCTTTACTCAATTGTTGTACGTCGGGCCGTGCGGCGCGAAGACACTTTGCGCGCGTATACTGCATGCAAAATCATCACGAGTGGAGCTAGACCACGCGGAAGGACACGACCGACGGACCCTAGATGGGAATTATCAGTGTGTGGCTGGTAGGCAAATGCTCATTTGCTTTTCCCGTTACGTTCGGCGCCTTGTTCATGCAACCACGACTACACCCATGCGCAGTTCGTTTGCGGGATTGAATATCAGCGGGAGATCTCAAATGACTTGCATCAAGCGGCTATGCAAGCTACTGAGTTCTGCGTCGTTCACTATCATAAGTTCTCGAGATGCTATCTTGTATGGCAGTCATAAAGTAGTTGGAGGGGTTTCAGCTCCTCGCATGACCAACGCCTAGTTCATACATGCATGCAAGCAGCACGAGGCAGCCATCTAGGTGTGGACTAGAGTTCCGAGAAGATCAGCCCGCACGATGCTCGGCTAGTAGTAGTGTGGCATGCAGCTGTGCCAGCAGGCACAATCTGCAGGCTGCAGTCACAACTATCAGCTAGAAGGGAGCTGCCGGCAATGGAAAATGATATTCACTGGTGCTACAGTTTGCTAAACTATATGGCGCTCGACATGTTCCCGAATATGGGCTGCGGCCCACAGCACCGACCGTATGTTTTCCCCTTATGCACGCGCATTTTCACGTGGAATGGCAGGTGTCATCTAGGATAACCCTAGGACAACCTAGGGCGTTGCCATACAAATCTTGGCACTAACCCCGGCGAAGGCGATAACCCAAACCTTATTCCGGGCCTTTAGAGCCTCCGCTACAAACTTAGGGCTATGACACGACGCGATTCGCCCTGGCCGCGCCTCCTTGACTCGATGCTCATGCGGGCTAGAGCAGGCGGACGGCCTGGCTTACCACGGTATTTGCAGTGGGCCAGAGATAGTTCTTAGTCAGGGCCCTCGAGTGCACTGTAAAGAAGCCTCATTGACCCGCTTGCTCGTCTCTTTGATTTCCCCAGCATTCGTTCATTTTTACCATCTTCGTTATGGCTCCAGCAAAAGAAACGTCGGTTGATCTGTGCAAGCGGGTCAATGCACAGGGAAACACCATTGCCATCCGCATGCTCGAATATCTGAGCACTGCAAAGACACCTATTCATGGCTTCGAGCCACTCGCCAGAGAGTTCATTGAGCTCTGCCAAGTATTATGGTCCATCGAAGCTGGAGTTACGGAAGCGTCCAAGACACGGAGTGGATTCCCAGTCGAGGTATCTCAAGAACTTGACAGGAGGGTCCGTCAGGTTAATGAAGAGTTCTCTGTTCTGGCCCAAATGGTTAACAAATGTAAGTTTGTCTGGTTTCTTGAGTTCTTCATTTCTGAACTTGAATCTTCAAACAATTACGGTGAATTATTGCTGACGGCATTAGTTGTCGACAAAGAGAACCACAAAGGCGGATTCGGTATGAAGTTCCGAATGATGTTCGCCGATACAGACGTTGAAAAGATGCGCCACACACTTTCACGGAGCCGTGACTCCCTCAAAGTCAGCTCTGCCATGTTCAGGTGGACACTTGGCGATGCACGAGCTGATGCCTCCATGGGTATTGGATACGCCGGACTGATTGCTGCATTGGAGCGATTGAACCCAAGCAAAGCCTCCAGCCTTCCGCCTCTACACCCAGCGCCGACATCTGATCTTCCACCAACACCTCCAACGAAGGCTCCAAGCCATCATGGAGATCACCCACTCTTGCCACCTTCACATGCTTCGCACCGTATGGACAGACCATCTTTGAATGAACTTCGCCATGAGGAGGGTCACTCATATGACAGTCACAGTTCACATTTCAGACATGAGGACACTGGTCTATCAGCCGGAATCGTAGATCTACACAAAAACTGGCGCGCGCCAGCCAGTGCGCGTTCAAGCGAATCAACAAGAGATACAATGTACCATCAGAATATTCGGCATGAGGATCCTGTGTACGAGGACTATGCTTCGCACTCCAGCACTCGGTCACCCACAATGGAAGAAAAACTACATGGTCTCAGCGTCAGCGAGCGCTATATGGACGACCATCACTCTTCGTCTAAAGTCGACTCTGCCATCACATCGCCGCACTGGGCACCTCGCCAGAGTGGAGGCTCAAAGAATGTTGGTGGCAAGGCAGCACTATTCAATGCTGTTGAGCAGAGGAGACATCGCATGCTAGAGCAGCTTCTAGACGGTGGAGCTAAGGCTGAACCTCACATGGAGTCCGCGATGCTTCGCGTCGCTGCACAGAATCAGGACGCGGAAAGTATCATGCTACTTCTTCGATATGGCGCAGATGCTAATGGTTTCGACCGTGAGGGTGTTACTCCCCTGTTTGCGACAACTCGTTCTCAGTGCCTTGAAAGCGCGAAGATACTCCTCAAGCACGGAGCAGATCCTAATCTGTCTGCCGGCCCTGATTCCGAGTCACCTCTAGCACTGGCTGTGTCTCAGAATGCTATTGAATTCGTCCAGCTATACCTCGCCAACGGTGGCGATCCTGGTTTCGTCATGGAGAACGGTTCTACAGCACTCGTCTCAGCTATGAACAAGACCACCTCGCCCAAGTGTGTCGAGATGCTCTTGAGCAAGGACGGTGATGCCAATGCGAAGAATGGAGAAGGCACAACTGCTTTGTTCCAGGCTATCCAGGCGAACCGTGTAGATCTCATGACGGTGTTGCTCGATCACGGAGCGAATCCCAACCTTCCGGGTCCTAAGCATCCACTCTGGCCATCCACTTACAAGCCCAAGTGCCTTCAGTTGCTGCTATCTCGCGGTGCTGACACCAAGAAGACGCCTGGTGTCATGGAATTGGCTTCTAGTTTGAAGAAGCTGGACTCCATCAAGATCCTTATGGAAGCTGGCGTATCTCCTAACGTCCGGAAAGATGGCGTCTACACACCACTTTGCTCGGCCATTCGTGATAACAGCCCCGAGATTGTTACGTATCTGCTAGAGCATGGTGCAGACCCAAACTTCAACGCAGCGGAATACCCAGCTTTCAAGAGTATTACACACAAGCGCACACATTTCCTACCGCAACTGGTTGCAGCTGGTGCAGACCTTAACAAACCTAAAGGTATCATCGAAACCGCTGTCAAGTTCAACGACAAGGACGCGATGATCTACCTGCTCGACCAAGGCGTCAACCCCAACGATCGAACACCGGACGGATGCACACCGCTCACCACTGCTATCAACGACGATCATGGCGAGCTCGTCGATATCCTCCTTTCTCGTGGCGCGGACCCAGCTATCCGTGGAAAGGACTGGCCTCTGTGCATGGCCGTCAAGCGTCCCGCCATCCTTAAGAAGCTCCTTGCTGCAACTCCCAACCCGCGCGCTTTCCGCGGTGTCGTCGAGATGGCTGTCGTAGCCAACCAACTTGAAAGCATTAAGCTCCTCCTTGCAGCAGGCGTCAGCGTCGAAGACAAAAACTGTGGTGTCTTCTCTCCACTCACAACAGCCATTCGCGAGGAGCGTAAGGTCATTGTCCGCTACCTCCTCGACGTAGCCAATGCCGACCCCAACGCCCCCGGCGAGCATCTTCCGATCGTCAAGGCCCTTCGCCGCTACTCCGGCGACACAGAAATCATTCAGATGCTGCTTACACGTGGCGCTGATATTAACAAGATGCACCGCGGCTGGAACGCGATTTTGCAAGCTGTCGAGAATGGAGACGCTGAGATCCTCAAGCTTCTCATCGACATGGGTGGCCCTCCTGACCTCCAATTGCAGGACGAAGCCGGCCGGGCCGTCATCGACATTGTTACCGAGAGGGGCTGGGAAGAGGGCCTTGCACTTCTTTTTCCGAATGCAACTACCCCTCCAAAGGCCAATGTGTCAAAGGCCAGGTAGTAGGTAATCCACCACTGCTTTCTTCTCTTGTTACTTTGCGGCGAGCAGAGTGCTGACTGGCCGCAATAGTAACAAGAAGAGTTTCTCTATCTCAGACTGGCGCTGGATGAGCATAGAACTTGAGAAAGGCGAGATGAAGAGTAGTGATGACGAGGATGAAGTTCCAGACGACTGTAGTCAAGCTTCAAGTGAGCTACTGCATGTGTGATCGGAAGTTCATTCCATCTGATCGCGTTTCATTTGTCGGTAATGGAAGTAATGTTGGCTGGGACGTTTGGTCTGCTTGTGCATTTTTGCCACGGAGTTCTCGGTATACCACCTGTTGTTTAGCATTTCCTCTCTTCTGTTACTCATGACATGGGAGGACTTGGAGCGCGCGTTCAACTACCTAATCGGTAGCATCTTTTTCATTTGTTTTGACCGAGACTTTATTCCTATATGTCATTCCTTCAATACACGAATACACATACAATCAGACTTGATCTCCGTCTTCCCCAATCTTCACAGACCACCGCACCCATCCGTCACATACCCCTCTTCTACACACCACCTCATAATAATCAAGCATTCCTCGGTCCGAATACCTCCTCATTCCAGGCGTCCATCCAGGCGTCTCTAGCTCAAACTTATTACCCTGCATCAAGCAACATTACCCTAGTTCGCCACACGTCCATCCGCCTCCACTTTCCAGACTTTCGGGACATACCAAAGCTTACCACTAGCACGAAATGATGGAATTGGAGGCTTGAGTCTACTCGCTTTCGCGCTCGCGACAACGCACACATGCGGAAATGCGTTATCTTAGTGTAGGTCTAGAAATGTAGACAGAACTTAATCGGCGATCGCAATTGCGCCACTGCCGTTGCGGGTCGTTAGAAGTAGATCTTGGTAACTGGAGGGCATACGGCAGGTACGGTTGATGCGCAAAGGCCATTCGGATCTCTTCCGCCTGGAATGTCGGGACGGGAGTAGATTACTTAACATTGTCCGTGTTCTGGAAATGGCCTTTACTTGGCATCTGAATGGAGCTATTTGTTTTGAGCGCTGGCTTGCCCTGGCTAGAAGTCTCCTTCATGTCATAAGGCGAGCAGGTGACAGTATTCGTGATCAGTATACCCGAGCGCGAAGGCAGTTGCAAAAGAGGAATAACGCAATCGTAATTCGCTGCACATCACAACACATAGCTTTAACAAGAAATGGCATGCAAAAGTGTAACATCATTAGACTACTCATGATATATGCTGCTGTTGCTGCTGCTACAAACAACGACGCAGGCCTCCAGATCTCCAAGAAAAGAATGTGACATTGCGTGACGAAACCGAAGGGTATAAGAATGGATCGGTTTCCCGTAGAAGCGTGAATGCGGTGAAGTTCGTAAAGTCGTAGACCAGAAAAATTCATCCAACGTATTTTGTATGGCGCGAAGTAGTGAAGGGTGAGCATGAGCCTGACCGCGAAGGCTCGAACGCGACAAAAGAAAAGGTGTAAAGGACTATCACACAACACAAAGATTGTGAAAATCGCGTCAAAAGGACATCCTCAAGTGGATACTGCAAACGCCCGCAGTGCTCGGTGGTGGACTCGAGAAGGACGTTAAGCCTTCCAATCAACCAAAGCGACCTATACGCTGGGAAGCCAGAAGGAAAGCAAGAACTGTCCCACAAGGCGTGAAGTATACTTCGTCTGGTTATCACTCGAGATGCTAACCGCCTGGCGTTGTTGTAGGAAATCAACTGAATTCTCATTAGCAACATATTCAGCCGGCATGCCCACGCCGGAGCGGCATTCGGTGTACTCACTGTTCTCCTTGACTAACTGCGCAACCTGCCTCACAAAGTTCACACTGTTTGCATCCCCAAAACCCACCTCTTTTTCCCAGTCATGATCTGCATCACGCATGGGATTATGCTTGCGGTTGTACTTCCATCGGAATATTTGCTGCACAAAATGCATCCGTTTATCGATCTCACGGCACGCGATATCCGCCTGGCTCTGAGCATCTCTTTGATCTAGGCCCTCTGTGGTAGCCTTGGTAGACATGACAAGATGTATGGTCTTTTGCTGGTCTTCAAGTGCCATGCACATTCCTAACACTGCAATAAATGCCGCAAGCCATTTGTCACAACCTTTGGAAGATTTGAAGATCTGTTGAAGCTTATTGAGAACAGTGGTTTGGATCGAGCGTTGAAGGCGTGAGAAGAAGTATTTGAGTTGCCGGTTGGTCATGCGCGGCGATGTATAGTTTTCGACGTAGGAGTTGTGGCCGCTGTACGAGTGCATACGCGATAGTGTATCGACTTTCGTTTCCTCGGCGATAGTGAGCGTATGCGACATGATGAATGTTACTACGATGAGGCGGAAGATCTCGCGCAGTAGCTTTGCTTCGTCGTCCGACTTGGGTTTTACGCGCGTCATCAACTTGAAGAGTTTCTGCTGGAAGTCGTTGTCGTCTTCCATCCAACAGAGTTCGCCAAAGGCATCAAGGTGGTGGTCGACGATTTCGGTGATGTATCGGTCGTACTTCTTCTCTTCGTTGTGGTTGATGTGTACCATGCCCAAGGCTGGGCTTTGCTTCTGGATTGCGACTCTTGTGTGCGTGACAGGATCAGTCTTGTATTGGATCTGTACCAGTAGGGCATCTCCACGGGGTATAAACTCGTACACTTTCACTGGTATCCGGGGCATGCTGTCCTGACCACATGTCATCATCACGGTTAGTTCGACGCTCCCCCATTGCTGGATGTACTGAGTCACAAAGTGCGTCAAGTTCGCGTCCTCATGCATCTGCGTGACTAGAGAAGGTAGAAAGTACGGCGACAAGTCGATCAGCTTCAGCCGGTTGCATCCAAGGCCGCAATCGGCATTCGGTCGCTGTGATCGCTTAAAACAGCGCTCGCATATATCGCCTGGCCCACATTTATCTCTCTGCAACACGCAGTGCCAGCATGCAACGATCTTGCGCATGTCATGCGCTGCTTTGGCAACAGTTGGCTCGAGATGGGTGCCTAACGCCCTGCCCCCAGACTTCGCCGCTAATGCTTTTTGTGCTGCACTCTGGGACGATTCTGGCTCAGGAGATGCATCAAAGCTTGTCTCTGGCACACCGCTCATGACGGAGTAATCGACTTTGATAGGAGGTTGTTGGGCTTGTTGTATCTGCGACAGTTGTTGCATATGAGCATATGGTGGAGGCTGATACTGGTCGAACATCATTCCAGGGTCAGAATGCTGGTACGAGGAGTACATGCCGTCGGAACTTCCTGGACTGGGTGCAGAAGGGCTAATCTCTGGCTGGTACGGGGACCTTGGAGGGTAACCTGTTGACGATGCTGTCGACGGTGGGGCAGGGAATTGGTTGCTAGTGATGTAACTATCTGTAAAAAGACTAGACGATGCGTTGTAGTTGACGAAGTTCTGCTGGTCAGGTGGTGGTGATGCCCGCGTTAGTTGCATCTCAATCGATTGATGAGTCGGTAGTTGCGTCCGTGGTACATGGTCGTATGAGTGATGAGGATGGTTCTGCCCTTGCGGGAAGTACAGGTCCCCTTGGAACGATGTAGTAGGCTCGCTGGGCGAGATCAAGGAGGAAGGATCCGTGTATTGAGCTGCCCATGAGTCTACATCGATCAAGTAATCTGAATAATTGATATGGTCGCTCGCAGGGTCGAAAACGACATGACCGGATCGAGGGACCATCGAAGAACGCGAAGGTGCTTGTCCGTTCCAAGGGTCATG